>NC_135870.1:20283492-20345992 GCF_031162955.1 Sander vitreus
CTTTTAGAACCCCAAGGAAAGTACAGTAACTTTTAAGTCTTCCTGCATCGTTCACTCTTCGTCCTTGTTTGGTACCTTACCATACGTGTGCTTTAACATTGTTAGGTATTTTCATAGTTTTGATTTATAATGTTAAGTTGTGAAGCAGATTGGAGTAAGCAAGAGAGAAGAATTTGCAGGTTCACAACTGCAATTAGAATGGAGACCGACATCACATCCTTCACATTTCGCTTTACATTATTTTGCTGGAATTGTCTAACGTTTTTTGCCGTAGAAACACAATTATATTGAGCCTTTAAAGGTCACTATTAATTTGAGGCAAGGGTATGCAAAGTAATATATTTTCTTCAAATGATAGGGGACAATCTAGTAAAACTTTGAATACGGTGGAGGGCGTAACCATTTTAAAGTTGAAATATCGAGTTTTCCTTCACTTTCGTCGCCTCCCACAGATATACTCGAAAAGAAATGCAACTGAATTGTGCCTGTTTCACCTGTTTCGCTACGGAGTGTTGTAACGTTCTAATGTGTGCAGTTGCACAGTTTTTTTCTTTAGTTACAGAAACGGGATGTATCGTAGATGATTGGCAATATAGCCTGCATCGCGCAATCCATTGCAGTGGGCAAAATATATTGGTATCGTATTTATTTGAGCATTAATCCTGATTGCATTATCTCTGTCCATGAAGAGGACAATGTGGGTAATACAACTGGAACTTGTGGAAGTGTCTTTTACGCAACCTTAAAGCTAAATCTGTTCTCAGTTTCTGTGTAAAGCTTTGAGTTTGAAGGGAAACAACAAACTGCCAAAGAAGTCTGCATAAAAGAGGTTGTTTTCTTGACATTTTCCCCACTGAACGCTTTTCATTTGATATTTTTAACTTGGCCACAACGCTAAGTGGTTTTGCAGCTCTGAACTCAACACAAACAAAACTAAACCTGTCACTTCATGCAGCCTACTCTCCTCTAATTGGAAGGTATTGGTCAGAGCGACAAACCAAATGACTAGTCCAGACATACACGGATTTTAACCCCAATTTGTATCCATGGTGCATTCAAAGAAGCCTCTGTGAAGCGGCGTACATGTAACATGGTCCATGAAGATTTCATCTCTTCTCTCTCTCTCTCTCTCTCTCTCTCTCTCTCTCTCTCTCGACTACTGCAAGTGGTCCCGTTGGCATGCGGGTCGGCAAATTGCTTAGTAGACACCACCATGTCATCTACACTTGTACAAGCGCATGAAACTCCTGCCTGTGAGTGTGTCTGTGTGTGGGGTCGTCAGTAATGTGAGACTGTGTGTTTTGATCCTAAGGGGGTCGCCAACCACACACACACACACACACACACACACACACACACACACACACACACACAGAGTCAGCCTCTCTGTCTCCCACAGTACACCCACACACACGCAGACACTCTGATATTTTAGATCATATCAACATTGATTTGTCCACGATATTCCCTCTACCGGTGCCTGATTTATTTTGCAAATGCAGTTCGCTGCAAATTGACTTTCAGTTATTACAATCATGATATGTTGTTTTTTCTGTATGTGTGTGTGTGTGTGTGTGTCCGTGCGTACATGTTTGCGTCATCCCAGCCTGTGGTTTCTTTCTTCTCTCCCGACGTGTGTGTGTTTTATCAGTGTGTGTGCGTGTGTCACCTAAGAGCCTATTCTGCTCCAATGGATTCAATATTACCTGAGAGCTCTCCATGCTCACTCATTATGTCAAACATCAGGATGTGATATTTTTACAATATCTAATATTCTATAATAACTTGTTTATTTTTTTATATATATATATATATATATATAATATGTGTATATATGTGTGTATATGTATATATGTGCTGTAGCCTTCTTTACCTCTTATTCCCTCTCAAAAGTAGGTTATGTTAAGACCATTGCAGCTTTATATTTCTGAAAGAAAACATGTTTTCCCCCATGATAGTCCAGACTAAGGCAAGGCAACAGAATGAGTAGGACTGGTTACCATCTCTGACCTAGCATTGTTGACATGGGAGCGATAGGGAAAGGAATAATACAACACCAGTGTCCTGACAAAATGATGCCCTGCAGACAAGGCATCATTTTACTCTGGCTGCCTCTTGCATAATTCCAGGCTTTGTTGACAGTCCAGATGTAGCTATGCACATTGACAAGGCAATATTACGATCAGCGCCGGTTGCCATCTCTGTGACCTAGAATTGCTGACAAGGGATGAGCCCAGGAATTGTATTAACCCATCCGTGTCCTGATCATGCTGACAAGACCTCTTTCTCTAGCCCTGTTGCTGCTGTTAGACAGCTCTGAAGACATTGAATGCTACTGAGAGCAGTTTATCTGCTCTGTAAGATACCATTGCTGACAAGCCAGTGCACTGTGGTCTTAAGCACAGATGACCAGGGAATAGTAAGGCAAGGAATATAATCAAGGCTGGCTATATCGACTGTTGACAAGGCAGGCGTGAGCGCTGCGCTGGCCTGCCCGCCCGGCCTTGTGTTTCTGACAAGACACTGGATGCTTGGTGACAAGCTGCTCACTATTCCACACCCATGTTAGCATGGCTAGGGTCACATTGACATCTGCAGTCTGAGGAAACTTGAGCCTATCTTTCCAGCAAACATTGTGAGCGTGTGCATGTGTGCCCATTGATAGGGATTAGCAAGGATGTGTGAGCCCGGCTCCCTGGGATGGCCCAGTTGCTGCTGGAGGTCAATGCATGTGCACTCTAATGTCCGTGTGTGTGTGTGTGTGTGTGTGTGTGTGTGTGTGTGTTTATTTGCCAGGCGGTGGGGGGTTAGGCCCCGGATTGCAATGACAATGGAGAGGAATTTAAATGAGAGAAAAAAGGGGGATCAGGGACGTTTGCAAGGAGGATGGAAACTGCTTTGGCACCATTGTTATTCTTCCTCTTTGTCATTCTGCCTCGCTATCTCTCTATTACAAATCCTTCACTCTCTGGCCGCATTTCCACCTGGTATTAAATCCGATCTGAGTGAAGTGGACAGCTCTAAGTACGTGTGTTCCCACCTGGCAGTAGGATGTGTCTCCAAATGCATCTTGACTGACCACTTATGAATGGATCACACTTTCCCGCTCTATATGCAAATAAACATATCATTTCTGTTTGCATATAGGCTGGTTTTGTGTGTGTGTGTACCTTAGCTCACCCACCAAATCTAATCGGAGTCACCCTTCTCCTCTTCTTAGGCTATTGTTCACATACGGGTTTAACAAACAATATGAATAAGACCACTCCAAAGGTGGTGGTAGCTGTATTAATTTGACTACTTTAACTCTTTGGACAGAGTTAAAGTATGTTAAATATTCCTTCTGTTGCTTTATTACATTTCTAATGCTGCATCTCTAGTAGGGATGTCACGAGAACCTGTACTTCGGTACCAAGTCCCTACCAAAATTCAGATACGTGACAGTACATGTTTTTCTACAGTGCTGTAGGTACATGGGGGGTGCAATTCTGCTCATGGAACTGAAGTCACGGAAGACATTGCCGTGTGCTAGCTGTGTGGTGGTGATCCCAGGCATCGGAGCAGGCTGTGGGTCCAGAAGACTGGCGTTTTCTCCTGATAACATGTAAATCACGATAGGGCTGGGCGATATGGAGAAAATCAAATGTCATGATATTTTTTTACCAAATACCTCGATATCGATACCGCAACAATATTGTAGTGTTGACGATTGGTGCTTTCACAAAATATTTACACAATGAGATTTTTGATAAATAATCAGTAATGTGGATATAATGACTAAGTGGTTAAAGGCAAATAATAGAACAATTCCAACAGTCTGGTAAGTTCAGAAAATGACATAACTTTACTGTAATGCAGCCTTTAAAACCAGGAAAAGACAACACTCATGTCATATCACGATGTTACGATATCCAAAATCTAAGACGATATCCAGTCTCATATCACGATATCGATATAATATTGATATATTGCCCAGGTCTAAATAATACTCTCCTTGCCCCCTCCACTCCACACTAAAACAGTAACAGAAAACATGACACCGTCCCAAAAAGGGTTTGGGCATCGTTTTGATTTGAACAATTCTGATTCCAATTCCGATTCTTCCTTTTGATTCCGGTTCTTATCGATTCCCGATTGCAGTTCTTTGAGGGGTGGAGTTGAAATGGATCACATGCTCATTTCACAGACGAGAGGATATTTTAATTTTTGTCTAGTGGTGATTGAATTTTACCTGGCTTTTTCAACGTAAAATAAAGCCAACATTTAGAGCGCTGCTTGCTGGACTCCGTGGCTGCAACACAGCAAGCGCTTGGAAGTACGGTGGCCACCACGGAAACCAAAACTAGCCCGTGTAAAATTTGGAACCGATGATCAGATTCAAAACGATTCCAAATGATTCCGTTGGAATTGTAATTTTTGAAATGATTCCAAGTTGGAACCGGTTCTGCCCAATCCTAGCCCAACCCCCCACCAAGTGTTATCCTTGTTATCCTAAAATACATTTTATAAAGGGGGACAGAGGATTTATTGTTTGGTTTTGTTCTTTACAGTGGTTTCGAATTGGGTATCAAGAATCAAAATTTCATTGGTATTGGAACTGATGACTACATTTCTAGTATCATGCTATCCGTAGTTGCCACTATTGTTGTGTTTTTAAAAAATAATAATGTTCAAGTGTTCAAGGAATTCATGTTTTGTTTTTTTACACACCGTGGTATCGACTTTTGTATTGTGTACTTTTGGTGGTATCGGTACCGACTGCTAGATTTTTGTATCGTGACATCCCTAATCTCTTCCACCTTCTTTTGGTGTTTGCTCTTTCATCCAGTGTCACTTAACTTGCTTGACTCACTGTCTCTTTGTCTGTCTCTCTGTCACTCCCCTCCGTCTCGTGTTATTACCTCAGCAGTCTGTGGTCAAATGTAGTCCAGTTGCTAATATAACCACTCTCAAAACAGGCTCATTGATTTTAATCTCTCTCTCTCTCTCTCTCTCTCTCTCTCTCTCTCTCTCTCTCTCTGTCTCACATCACACACACACACACACACACACACACACACACACACACACACACACACACACACACACACACACACACGCTTCTCTCCCCATCTCTGTCTGCCCCCCACCCCTTTGCTCTATAGCGGCTCTAATTGCGATCAATTAGGAAACTTCAGAAGGCTGAAATAGGAGCTGTGACAAGGGGCATCCGCAGAGAGAGAGAGAGAGAGAGAGAGAGAGAGAGAGAGAGAGAGAGATCCAGGTTGGTGTCGAGAGATGAGCTAATGGTAACGGCGTGATTGATGTGGCCACAGCAGCTGAAAGTCACATCGTTTTTCATGCCAGGTATCGATTCTTCGACAACCTCTGTTAGCTTTGGGGCGCAGTGGAGGGGCATGGCACTGACATCGCCATGGTGAGGAGTTGCTTCCCCATCAGAAATGAATGCAGACTTCGCTCTGCTGAAAGGTGCTTTGAACAAAAAAGCATCACACTCTAAATTCTGAGCATGGCAGCAGGAAAAACAAGAGACTTGCAAACTGATTTCAAGAGGCAATTGCGTTGCTACGCGAGCACAGGACTTGTTTGGGTTTTATATATCGATTTTATTTAATCTATTTTGTTTGCATTAATTCTGCTTGTTTCTCTTCTTTTGGCCCCTGCATCCAACACCTCTTTTGTTTTCCACCTTTGGAAAGATACAATCTGGTTAGAACACGCCTCATTAATTCTCCAAAGTAACCTGGAGGCCAGTTCTGGAAGATGGAGGACTACAAAGTCCTCCATTACAATACAGAATGAAATGCACAAAGATATAAAAGAAATACAAAAAACAATAGGCATTAATATCTAGCGGCGCAGTAAAAATAGTGATAGCACTATTCAGCAGAAAATATACCCTAGCTAACGAACTCTTACAGTTTTGCACGAGTTCGTCTGGAGCTCTGAAACTCTAATGGGCCGGCTACATTGCACGCGTGATTTACGCGAAACTGGCTACACCGGACACGAGAGGAGCGCATAGTGGTGCGTATGCTCCACGGAGATCCGCTCTACAAGCGTAAAAATAGGACAGTCTTCTATTTTTATTTTTAACGCGAGGTGTGTGCGGCCCTTTTACACAGAAATGGATCATACAGTGTCTATATGTCTTTTAAATTAAACTACCGGTATACAGGAAACGACTTAATGACTGCCAGTGAGCTTAATGGCAGTTTCAATTTGTGAGTTTACCTCACCTGCATCTTCTGATAAACAGCTGACAGTAGATTGTTTTTTTTTTTTACAGCGCTGTGCCGGCTCCAAAAACTGAAGAAACGACAATCCCAAAGCAAAAGCTCAGCGTCTCGCCTGACTCACACAATCCTACGCCGCGTGTGCGCAGCAGGTGTAGCCAGTTAAAAGACACATACCACAGCATGTACGGTCCGCATACGTTATACCTTCCATGTAGCCAAAGCGTAAGGCTCTGCAATAGAATGTTATTGGCTCATTGTGTCGATACTTTGCTTCCATGTCCTAAATTTGAGGGCTTTAAGGGCTGTGCAATTAACTAAGCGATGTCACACGTTTTTTAGGCTGCAACATTTTTTGTCATATACAGCAAATCTCCTCACTATCCGCGAGCTGCCTGTCCCCTGAACACACTGTAAAAAAAAAACGTGGTCTCTGTAGACAGCCCAGGCTCCACAAACGGAAACAAAAAACAAACTGTGCCAACCTGCACCACCAAACATAACAAACAGTGTTCCAGCCAATAACCGACTAGAAGGATTTTGGGTGTGGGGTTTGGGGGGTTAGTGCGCGGAAGCACGGAAGGGATTGGGAGGGGACGGGATGAGGAAGAGGGAGGGGCGAGCTAGCCTCAGTTTTGTTTGACAATACTTCGAACGTCAGCAAGAAGTGCCGTCACCCAACATTGCTTATACCACCTTTAATCACATTTTGATCGTGACTTCGGCACCTAACGATCACAAAAACAATGCAATCGAGAAAAAACTATTATTTTGCACGTTAAGTTTTGCAAGTAAACTCTTATTTTTGTCTTGTCATGACGCAGATATATGGCGCAAATTTATTTGTATTAATATATTTTTTATCTTTTTGTATTCTCTTTTGTATTTTATACAGTATATTACCTGTTTTAAAAAGATTGTGAAAGTGCGCCACAACAGTTGATCTTACTGTGTTTACTATTAAATACTATTTAAACATTTGAATATATTTTTCAGACTATTTATTTTAAGGGGAATTTAAAAAGTTCAACAGGAAAATCAATTTCACAGTTCAAGGTGTTTTCACGGTTGATTTGTTTAACTCTTCCACTCGTTTTTTTAAGTTCAATAAATAATAATAATTGTGATTATGTTTTTTTCCCCCCATAATCGAGCAGCCCTAATAGCTTTGTGGGTTTTTTTGCAACGTAATCCCTACAGAATTAAACTCCTAGTGAAGATAATGGAGATAAGGCAGCTGATCAAATAGAGACCAATTTATTTACACATGTATTACAGACTGATCCCTAAACGCACTCTCCAAGACAGCTTTGCTTAAAAAGTGTTTTACAGAATAACACGGAACTTCTTCCAGTTCGAGTCAAGTATCACACACACACACCCCCCCCCCCAAGGAGAAGATTATAAATAGCATTATTATCCGGAAATTTTCCTTCACAGAGACTAGAGTGTGCTGGTTGCCTTGAGCTTTCTGAGGCAACTGCTGAAATTTTTTTCGATTCTACAAGATTCATGTTGTTTCACGTGGAGCTCCACTCGCAGATAAAAATAAGCTTGTTGTAAATAAATCTAATGGTAATTTTCAGACTGTCAGAGATATAGGAATGTGTTCACAGCCTTGGGTTTGTTAAGTGTCACCCCCCCCCCGATACATGTACTACTAGAGGCTGAGAGCCTCTGGTCTCATGTTTGGCTGGCTTTGCCTTGGGGCATACAAACCCTTTTATCTTGTCACCCTAATGCGTGTGTGTGTGTGTGTGTGTGTGTGTGTGTGTGTGTGTGTGGGCGCGCATGTGTGTGTGGCAGAAAGAAAGGGAGCATGAGAGGGAGATGGAGGGATCAATACCAAGCCGTCACGAGGTCTGCTACTCCCAGAGAGAGAGGGAACAGGACACCCAGCAGGGAGTGGAGAGGGAGAAAGTAATAGAGAGAGATAAAGAGTGAAGAGGAAGAGAATAAGGAAGAGACAAAGGAAAAGAGGGGGAGAGATGGATGCAGTAGAAACGTAACAGGAAAGAGAGATAGGTGTGGATGGAGATGGGAAGGAGAATAGATTGTGGCCAGTGATGAATGAACAGATACAAGGGACAGGGAAGAACGAAGAGGAAAAGAAAAATGCAGATGGAAAAACTGCAGAAAACGAGGGGCGAGGAGAGGAAAGGGGCAAGTTCAGAGCTATCGTGCAGTAATTGTAACAGGTGACAATGCAGCAAAATAGAAGGAGCACTTTACAGTTGAATCTAGAATGTTGGCACCTTCAGAAGATGCCACAATGTTACACATGTGATGCAAACTATTCTCACAGGGCTAGTATTACCTGGAGACCTCAAGTAATTTATTGTCATTACAGAGGTTGTCTGTGATCTTAATCCTGTTTGAATCTGCCATGTCTGTAATTTGTCAAGTAAAAATTCCTAAAAATCATATTTTGCCAAACACAGAGGTTGTGTGCTAATATTAGTCCCGTGCGAATCGGCATCTCTGTGATTCGGGGGTTGTATTGGCTGCGTCGGCAATGCTAAATGAAAGTTTTGACAGAGCCTTGGCATCATACATGGGGGATAATGTCAGTGAATTCGAGTAAAATACAGACTTTCCTCATCCTGTGCAAATATGCCGCACGAAACACAGATTTTCCGTTTGGGACGTTGTTCCGAAATCACATGAGGTCCCCTACTAGTCCTGTGCGAATAGTGCAAAAAAACACACATTAAAAAATGTAAATAACAAGGTTTCTGTCAATAGTTTTGTCACGCTTATGTGATTAAAACTCGTGAAGATATTAATCTAAATACATGACATATTTCTATTCTACTGAGCTACACCAAAGACAGCCACAAGTCTGAGCAGGTGTATCTTTTACTGTGTTCACCTGTCTGCCATGGCAGCTATACTGAAGCACAGACGTGGATATGTGTTGCAGATAATAAGGAAAGTGAACAACATAAAAAGTTCAGTTTCAGACTTTTCCTTACGTGACAATCAATCTGAAATTTAGGTTTTAACCTAGCATCAATCAGTTATCCCTGCCCCCCACCCAAACAAATTAACTATCTAACATTTTCAGTTTTCACCGCATGACATTTCCATAGTTCAGAAACTTGACCTTTCCATTGTTTTAAAACGTCACCAAACAGCCAGTGTGAATCTCTAAATCATGTTGAAGTATCTTGGAGCAGGACAATAAAACCTCTACCCGCCGGGCTCTGTGGACGAGAGCCTGAGCCTCTTAAATGTGAAGTGCTAAACTGAAGAGAGAAATCATCCCATAACTGAAAGATCACAAATTTGATCCCTAAAAACAGGCAGGTGTCCCGTTAAAGTGGCATGTACCATCGTTGTGCAGCGTGCCGGCTAAATGCCTTAGATGGTAATGTCAACCTGCACTTCTTTGTATTCCCTGTCTCTATAGTTATGTAATTCAGTGTAAATATATCTGCTCCCACTGTGCCTCACAGCGCCCCGGGTCCATGCACTTTTACAATTAGGTGACTCCAGTGGGATTTAAACCTCGATCCCTGGCAGTGTTCGTGTCACGCAGGAGCGCCTCCATCCATAAACAACACAATAACACTAAGAGCATTTATAACATTGGTTTTGTTGCATAATTCAGCATACATAAACATCAAATGATGCAAGCGAAACTGTATCCCAAAAGATGTAAAAGCTTCGACTTGACACCCATAATGAATATTTAAACCCTGATGACCTTACCCTGTGAATGATTTATTGTTCTGCTTCCCACATATCTATTTTTATACATTTTTGTCTTTTTTTCCTGTTTCACCTCTTTTTATCTTCTTCTCTTTTTTTTCTGTCACTTTTTTTCCGCAGTTGCTGGCTTCCCAGTACTTTTAAAAGCCCTAACCAAGACAGATAGCAGTGAGCCTGATAGCTGCAGAAAGTAAAACTAAAAGGGAAAAAAAAAAACGAAAGAAAGAAAGATGAAAAATGTCCGTGATCATCTTTGACTTATCTGTGAATATCATCAGCTGTAATTATCTTTCGGCAATGTATTTCAGCCCCCAATGATTAAGTTTCTTAATGGGCCCTGGGAATAGTATTATTTAATGAAGGGGAATAAGATGTAGAATAATACCCCATTATTATTAAATGTATTCGAGATGAAGAATTTCAATCGCGACTTTCGTTATACTTGGGCCAATAATGACCCAGGTTCCTTAATGAAAGAAATGACTCTGAGACATAACACAGCTTTTCACAATGAAACAAAAGGATGTAATAAAATGTCTCTTCACCACTAATGCTTTATCTGGTTTTTAGCGTGATAGGAAAAGGGGGCTTTTACATTTTTAATACAGAACTTCACTAAATGGTTTTCTGATGCTAATCAGTGGATCACAATATAGTGACAAACAGCGAAGGAGACTAACGTGAAAGACGGTGACTAAATTGTACTGCACTGGTAATCTTTGTTTAACCACAAACTGTACTGAAGATGATGCTGGTGTTAATGCAGATAGCGGTAATATGATGTGTAAAGACCCCCAATCATGAACATTCATGTGTGTGAACTTTTTGAGGATTATGTATTAAGGTTACTGGGATGGGTATCAAACCTTTTTCTGGGGGTTGGATAAAAGTGTCAGCGAATTGCCATGAAATATAATGGGTTGGTGACATTTGTAATCAAGTTTTCACATTCTTTGATGAGACAGCTTTGAATTTAAATCAATATTTTACCAGTTTTGGACAGTTTTATTTAGGCTATGTTCTTATACAACATTTGAGAACTTTGGCTTCCTTTGTTATATGAAAAAAAGCCTTACCCGAACCCTACAAAACATGTTTTATATTACTTAAAGTAAGCTATCAGACACAGCGTAGCTTACTGGCTGGTAGCATGCAGCTAAAGACACAGGGTAATGTTAGCTTACCGGTAGCCTGACTTTTCCAGACACCATGGCCACTGCTGGAGTCGGAGATGTAGAAACAACAGAAATGGAAAATCCTCCTGCTTTTCTGAAGCCGGTGTGGCAACATTTTGCCTTTCCCATGAGTGAGTTATGTAAAATAACAACAAAGGTAAAGCATGTGGGCTCTGATGGGACTCCATGATGCATTCAGGTGCATCTTGTTAAACTAATGGTGCGTTCAATTTGCCTTGTAAACTCGGAGAAACTCAAAATGCTGTTGCAAATTAGCCTTCTGCCATCTAGTGGCTCTTATTGTGGCATTGCCGTCGCTGTTGAAAGTCAAATTGAATCTTGGATTTCAGTCATGACAACCTTATTCATCATTAACCAAAGATAAATACAATAATGTAACTTCATTATCAGCCACTTAATTTATTCTGAATCCTGAAATACACCCCCAAAAAAGAATTTGTTTTGTAATATTGTGCATTCTTAGAAATTGACTAATCCAACAAGCCTAACTGATACCTACCAATATCACTTTTACAGGCCAGGTTGTCTAATATTGGACACATTCAGTGATGAAGACCAACAGCCTCATTTCTAACAGAATATGGCTGCATATCTGTCTGTCTCAAGGTTAGGGCTCACAGGGGAGGGGAGGGATCAGGTTACACTAATGCATCATGGCTGCTGGAGGACGCACATGCACACGCCTCGTCACCCACTGTCTCACCCTATCTCTTTCTTTTTCTCTCACACACCCTTGTGAGATGATACCCTTGTACAGGTCTAAAGCACAGCCGTGGCCTTGTGTTATTGTGGCCTCTCAACCTGCCAGCAGTCTGCTGTCTGTCTGTCGGGCAAATCACTTGTTTCTAAAAATAAACTGAAACCGTTGCTAAAGGCCTGGCCGAGGTTAAACAATGGCAGGGCAGGACATTTCAATTTAAGCTGTGTTATGAGATATCCAGCATTAAAGCGTGACAAAATTGATTGGTAGCAGGAAAGTTAATTTGGGGAATTTGATATTGTAGACTGTTCAGTGGTATTGCAAGAAGTTATTTTAACCCTTTTACTTTACTTGCATGTTTATTTTCATAAAACATATCTCAGAAAACGTTTGTATTGACTTAGACAAGGTGTATTACTGACTGCAAAAATACACCTTGTACCATTTCAAAAATCCACCCGTATACCTTTAATCACTGCATTTTCCAGTTATGATGACACTGACAATTATTTTCATTATCGATGAATTTCAATGATTTCTCGGTTTTGTCTACAATAGTGAAAAAATACCCATCACAGTTTCCCAGCACCCAATAGGACAAAACCCAAAGACATTCAATTATCAATAATATAAAACAGAGAAACTGGAACTAGAAATGATTAGGTATTTTGCTTGATACATGGTTTGACTGATTCATTGATTATCAAAATTGTTGTTAATTAGTTTCGGACTAATTACTTCAGCGATGCTGAAGTTACATTCAGTTCATACAACAATAACGTTGTCATTGTATGAAACTTCCTTAGTGTAATTGGATCTATATAAAGTAATTGCAACATTTTGAAGTAATGGATGCGCGTCACTCACAAATCAATAACCAGTTAATCTGGACGGGAGAAGAATGAGCGGAGCTGATCTGTCATTATTGAGGCCCCCCCGAATTCCACCTACTGATGCGGCATTCCTACTGCTCTTAATGAAGTCACTCCGCTCCAGCCTCCTTTTTGTAGCATTTGTCACAATTTGCAAAGATTGCAGTTGCTCATCAGATCATCCAAATTGCACTTGTGTTCACAGCCAGTCTCTGAAAAGCAGAAGCCTTAATCTCCATCTGTGCATCCATTATCCATCCATTTAGCTATCTCTCCATTAGTACGGAAATGGTTAGTCAATTAACACAATTATTGATGAAATACTTTGCATTTCGGAGCGTCAGTTGGACTAAACGAGCAATGTGAGGACATCCCCAAAGGCTCTGGGAAATTGTTATGGGGATTTTTCACTATTTTTGTTACATTCTACATAGGGCTATAACGATATGCGATATGAAACCGAAATTGCGACACTCAGATCCACGAACCTGTGTCGCGGAGTGAGAGGGCAGAATCGCGACACACCCCTTCCTACTCCCAGAGTTATCCTTCCCATCCAGAACCGGTAACGCTAACGGAGGTGTAACGTTACGAATGGCCGCTGTTCTGACTCGGTTGCCTGGGTCTGTTTCCGACGGTTCAATAAACTGCCATTAGCGTCCTTAGCACTTAGCAGTTAAGTGCTGACCGGGTTTGGATTGCTGTAATGATAGTGGCTGGCTGCTATCTGGCTGGGGGCTGACTGTGGATGTGTCCCCGGGGCTGTTGTCAGCTCTCATCCCGACTGAAGCCTTGCAGCGCCGGAAGAGTGAGGCAGTCAGACAAGGGTGTGCTAACTGGCTAAATTACCATTAGATTGGTCGTCTATCTATACATTTAACGTTACTGATGAATTTGTGAGTTAGCCCAGAGTTGTTTTCCATGGTCAAAACAATCAAACTAAAAATAACTAAGCGTGTGTAACCCACCAAAAATTAGATGACGAACAAGCATTAGCATTAGCTACTTGTCAACCAACACCTTTATAGTAGGCACCAAAGCACTTTTCCTCGTCGGTCCCCCTACAGGTTGGAAGCGGAATTGTCCTTTACTGTTACCATTACCATTATTCTTATGTCTCATTTGAACAAGCTCGAATGAGCTTTAACCTGACTCAGCCAGATGGATTGCTTCGCATTTGCTTGGCATATCCATCTGGGAACTTTCCTTTTGGGAAGGGGCGAAAATACTGGTTAGCTGATTGGATAAACCATCTGTCTATCACCACCTGTTACCACCCATTTTCTTCACGACTAGCGGAGCCAGTTGATATATCAAACTCTTGCCGAAACCAGTCGGGAGAAGATCAAAAACATCTTTCCCTCCGAGAAAAGCCTCAAGTGCCGTTTTTTTGCTTTTCTTTCAATGAAGGAATACTTTCTAATTCTTGCGCTCATCTCATCCGTGGAAGCCGCCATGTTGTTTAGACTGAACAGTCGCTTCTCGTTGCGTCACACCTAAACCCTCCTCAAAACCAACCCTGATTGGTCGATCGTTAGGCGAACGGCTCCAAATTTTCTCTGTCTCAAGATGCCAGACTGATCTGCGAGTGGAAAACGAGGCTAAAGAAGAAAATAATTGAAGTTTGTATCGAATCGTAATTAACAGTGTTGGGAAGGTTACTTTGGAAATGTAATCGGTTACTGACTTAGGGCTGGGACGATTGCGTTGAAGCGTCACTAAATAAAATAAATAAATAAAACTTGCGTGCAAATGAATTAATGTAATGCGGAACTAATGTAATGCGGAACTACTGTTAGATAGAATAGCATCAAACGTTACTAAACGGCTGTGGGTGGAAATGGCAAAAGAAGACAATCTGCACAACATGCAAAGCGACAAAACTAATATAATTCAACATACAGTATAGCTTAGCTATTACAGTAACTGTAATGGATTACAGTTACCTTTATTTTGTAATTAGATTACGTAATGCTGTTACATGTAACTAGATACTCCCCAACACTGGTAATTAAGTAATCAGAAAAATTATTGACAGATCAATCAATTCCATTAGCCTTCTACGCTTATTTCCGTCCAGTGTCCCGTGAGAGCTGGAGGTGAAGGCAACAAAGCAGTGTTGTAGTTTTATATCGCAGGGCTAAGACAGACAAACACTTTCACATTCGCATTGAGCAGATACTGTAAAAACCTATGGGACCTAAGATAAAGTCCTCTCTGTACAGATTAGATGCACTTCTACGGGGCCCTGCAAAAAACTACCGATTGGAATTTCCATCAGAAGACCGACCATTGACCCCTAATTTTAAGAAAGACTGGGGGCGATTTTCTCTCTGAATGACATTCCCTCCTTTACACACATGCACAAACATGCACTTAATACATACATACACACACACTCTCTCTCTCTCTCTCTCTCTCTCTCTCTCTCTCTCTCTCTCTCTCTCTCTCTCTCTCTCTCGCGCTCTCTCGCTCTCTCTCCCTGGTGTAGTGAGAGGGCCTTATTGTGTGAGCCAGAGGAAATGCAGACACAGCAGAGGACAGGCCATCCATTGATCCGAGTATAGACTTCTCTCCTTCTCAGCCTCTCTTCTCCTTTCTCTCTTGCTGCCACCCCTCACTGTCTCTGCCTTTTTTTTTCAGATCTCCACCCCTCACTTTCTCTGCTCTTTGTGTTATCTGCACTCCACTCTCCTACATATAGTTTTTGTCTCCCTGTGATCTGCCACCCCCTCGTTCTCTATATCATTGCCTTTTCTCTCTTGGCCAATTCTGTGACTCCTTTCTCTGCCTGCTCGTATCTGGTAACCATGCTTTTCTCCGACTCTCCTGTCTGCATTTCTGATACCACATCTCTCTTTATTAACTCCATCTGCCAACAAATCACGCATCGTTCCTCTCTCCCATTCCCTTTACTTCACTTCAGCTTCCTTTCCTTCTCTGAAATGACCTATATCCTCTCTGTCTCCCACCATTCATTGTAATTTGGGAGCAGACATTTTTGTTGAAAACAGAAAAGAAGTGCAAGATAAGTGAAAGTAGGAACTAAAAGGAAGAGAATAGGAAGAATAGAAAAAAAGGGGCTGAAAAGATTAAAGGAGGAAAACTTGAAAGAATAATAAATAGGAGGAGGGACATACAAATAAAAACATAGAAGGGACGATAAGTGGACTAAAGGATGGAAGGACGCAGGAAAGGAGGAATGAAAGCAGTACAGAGAGCAATGACAGGTAGCTTGTATGTTAAAAGGTGTTGGAGCTGTGCCGGTAATGAACAGGAGGAAGTGATTAAGTGAACACTCACGCACTCACTCACTCACTCACTCACTCACTCACTCACTCACTCACTCACTCACTCACTCACTAACAAGTACAGCTTCAGGGATGGCCGAAGCAACCCTCTGATCCTGAGAACTCTTCCTCTTTGTACATCCCTTCTCATCTCACTCACTCCTTCCCTCCCTAGCTGCTTTCCCTTTTCACCTCCCTCCTTTACCTTCTCCCTCCCTTCTCCTGTCTTTGCTCTGATATGTTCTTCTTTCTCTCTCTCCCTCCCTTCCTCCCTCCTTCCTCTGTGCCCCGCTCCCTTCCTGCTATACAGGCTTTTATATGAGCCATGTGGACCTCCCTAATGACATGTGGACCCGTTTGTGTGTATGTGTCTGTGCGCGAGTTGAAGGTGCTGACATGTGCGTGTGTGTGTGTGTGTGTGTGTGTGTGTGTGTGTGTGTGTGTGATGGAGGTGCTGACATGTCTGATTGCCGTGTGGTTCTCCTACTGACGTCGTGCCGACGGCCTCTTACCTTTGAAGAGGCCAGGGAAGACGGGAGGGGAGGGGATGAAGAGGGAAGAAGGAGGGCAAAAAAAATATAGACGTGCGTGGAGAAGAGAAACCGAAGAAAGGAGGGAAGAAGGAAAAAAGTGAGAGGAGAGTAGGCCGTGGAGGTATAGAGGATCGCAGAGCATTGACGAGTGGAAGGGAGTTACTGGATCTGTAGTTCCTTGTAGCTTTTGTTATCTCATTGGCGGATTATTATTCGGGTAATAGTTATATCAATTAATCAACACACAGCTCTGTTTGAAACGGATATGGAAGGAAGTAGTGGAGGGTGGCATTGCATAAACAAGATGCTGGAGATAACATGTTTCAACTATTGAAGCCGACACTGAGATGATAGAGACACAAGGAGGGTGAGAGACAGACAGTGAAGTGAGCCTTCTTGGAAGATGACAGGTTGTAAAGAGCACTGGTTAGTGCTGTAAGTGTTTCCTAAGGACTGCCCTTCACCGATAAGCACCTAGCCATAGACAAAGGCACTCCTCTTAAGTAACTCATGCAGCAGTTCTTTCAGTAGTATTCAGCTCAGTTGTGTTTAAATGTAACTAAAGCTTTGGCCTGTTTGAAGAGACACCTAACACATGCAGGTTTGGTTTCGTGGTTATCTTTTCAGTCAGCATTATTGATGCGAGAAAGAAAATCCATGAAAGACTGTATTTCGACTGGAATGCAAAAACTCATTGAATGAGTGTCGAGTCGAGGATGTGAACTTGAGTAGAAGGAGAGAGGAGAAGCGCAGTGGCTTGTTCCGTCGTCACATTTACTCTTCAAGGTGTACCCATCGTTGGTTTGTTATTTTTTTGCCATACGTGTGAGCGCATGTTGATTTCCTCGGTGGTTGCTGATATTTCTAAGACTGTCTCAGTGGTCTAATTTAATATGGATTTCTCCCATATGTTTGTCTATTTACAACATCTGCCTTTTTACTAGACTATAATCTATCAAGGGCAACACACACTGGCGGCATACTGTTAATACTTCCAATTAATGTATGGCATGGAGGTAATAAAAAGGGCATACAATACAGGAAAAGCTACAGAATATAATGTGCTTTAAAGTTGGTACCCTACAGTAATGTATGTAGTCTATATACAGTATGTATTGACTTTTTCTTTCTCCACACATCAGGTAGAGCAGTTTGTGTGAAGCCGCCAGGGCACAGTTGGGAATTTGGTTTGCTACATGTGAAAGCTCTCCAAAAGACAATATAGTTTGGGAAAATCAAGTTGGCATTCTGAGATTGTATATTCCCAAGGATCCGGCTGATTGAAGCACCATAGCATCTTTTTGAAGCGCAATAGTCAGGTTTGAAAAATGAAAGAAAAGAAAGGAAAAAAAAAAAAAAGTTGGCTTGTGTACTATAATAGACTATTTTATAGTAGCAGTAATGCAATGTGGAGCATGCAGAATAATTCAAATACACACAACAACCCTGATCAAGGCCCGGCCAACAAAGCCTTAGAACGCTGTCTAATCAAAGGAGAAAAATAAAAGTGGGTGTATGTGAACTGACGGTATGTTTAAGTCTACACTCGTATTCATCACACTTGCAAGGTTTTTGCTGGCTCAGAATGAGCCTTTTGGGGGGCGACTACGCACCATAGTAATGATTGGTCCGCATACAGTAAAGGCAATGAGTGTTAGCTTATTTACCAGAAATCTATGCATTTTCCTGTTACTTATAAATATTGGATAAACAGAAATGTCTATTGTGCTTGAGTCAATGAAACCCCAATTACCAAAACTAGTTTAAAAAAAAATAAAAAAAATAAATATATATATATATATATATACATACATACATACTATAACATAACTGTTAGCTAGCGTGGAGGTGCCTGAGAAGGAGGCGATTAACGCAGCTAAACAGCTAGGCAGCCTGACTCTGGACGGTAAAACTGAGATGAAATACTACTGTTAAAACCACGGGGTGAGACCGGTACAGCATGATTCTGGATGGTAAAACTGAGATTCCATTTGTGCTAGCTTTACAGCGGAGCGTTCAGGCCCAGTCAAAACAATGCAGCTTAAGCGGAGTATTCAGAAAGAGAGTTCCTGACTAAGAAGAACTCATTCTCGGAGTGCTCTTTTAGTTCAGTTGATGTTCTGCTTGTTTGAAGAGGATTTGAATTGCTATTTTTATTCTAAATTCTTGTCCTTATTCTCGCTGGGAATTGTTCTTTGGTGCTTGCTAAACCTCTTTTGGGGGGGCGCCAAGAATTCCTCTGTGCAGGACAAACCCTGCATTATTAGACATAGTGGGAACTTATCTGCCTTCTTGGGACAAAATGCTGTTCCCTGTTGAACCACTTTCAGCAAATCGTGCATGTGTAACCTGTTTATCCTTAATGAATGTGGCTTTTCGATAATTTAATGCAACCATTGGTTTCCAATCCTGCATGATGTTGGAGGCAACAGATTCTTGTGTTCCAACCAAGTAACCCTCACGTCTCCGGTGTGTCAATATATATTCCATTACAGTGTTTCCCCTATGGAGCTAAATCAGGGCCAAATGTTTTGTTAATTTGAAAAAAATATATATAGTTGAAAAACTAGTGCTTCACACTAGCTGGTGTTTTTACACTAATTTCAGTGTCCAGCCCAAGTTTTTTGACTTTAGAATGTCAGAATGACCATAACTCGACAGTGGCTGCGATGCTTCATTTCCAGCTTTGTCCAGCTGTCCACCTATTTTCCCTTTGTGTTAATGACAAAAAATGCCACTGTGGGGATAATGTCCCAAAGTATCTATTCAAAAATGCTAATATCTTTCACATGTCTTACCTGTGCGCTGGCGCCAGGGTTGCCTTGGCGGAGCGGACGCCATGCTGACTGAGTGAATACTGTGGTGCATACATTCAAACATTGTTCCTGCTGAACTGCACAATCTGGCACAGTTTATTGCTCTTATAGTGTAATTGGTACCACGTGTTGTCCAAAACAGTTTTTTAAATGGAACTTTGTCACTGGCATCAGTTTATTTAGTAAAAAAATGTATATGGTGGATAGAAAGCATTCAGTCATAGTTCTCGCAGGAACACAATTTCCTGAAGGCAACATGACTGAGGAGAGTTTTCTGCATTCTTTATTAGGCTGTCACTCATAATTCCATGCCCCTCTGAGTTGAAGCCACGCCCCCTACGCAAAATCGGGGCCAAGTCTGAAACTGAAAAAAACTGATCTGAAACTGAAAAACAGATCTGAAACTGAAAAAAAAGATTTGAAGCCGTAAAAAAAAATAAGTTTTGATTCTGAAAACATGAAATGTGGAACTGAAAACAAAAATAAAAGTGAAAAATGAAAATTAATAATTTTTTCAAAATAATTCCAGAATTTAATCTAAATTTTATTCAAACTGAAAGAAAAATCGGTACACTTATTTTTAGTTTGAATACACGGTTTTATTTTTCAAGTTTTAGACCAAAACTTGCATTTTCAATTTGAAGCTTTAGTTTTTCAACTATATATATTTTTTTCAAATTAACAAAACATTTGGCCCTGATTTAGCTCCATATTCCCCTAGGTTTGTGGACGAATAAAGTGCACATATTTGACGTGGGGTTCAGAAGTCCTTCCCCTCAGAAAATGTTACATTTTCATTTCATTATGGACCATTATTATTACCAGATTTGTGTCTAAAACATTGTAAAAGCTAGAAGTGAAAAAAAATAATTAACACTCAAAAAGCTTAAAGACAAAATTTGCTAAAGAAGTCCACTGCAGACCAACTACAATATGATCTGATAAAAGCCATTTATTGATAGTGTTGATGCTCACATTGATTTTACATTTAAAACCCTGCATTATGAATATTCCAAAACAAACGCCTGTTGAGTGAAGATCCGGGCAAATGTGCACCCATCATATTTTGTACAAGGACACTTTGTGAACACATACAGTATTGTCTCCTTTGATAATTTAGATGTATAGAAAGGACTTGTGTAGAACACAAAGGTATCATATTCTGGCAAGGTAAAGTCCCTGTTGCACACAGGTGGCTGTGGGGTCCCAGAAGTTGGTGTAGGAAATGTTTGACAGCGTGGCTAGTTAAGAGTGATTGATGCCCGCAGCCCTCTCAGCTGTTAAGGAGAGATGAGGGGAACCAAGTGATGCAAATCGGATTGGAAGCTGCCTGCTGGCATCTGACTTCAGCAATGGTGATTAAAAACACATTATGACAAAGACAACATCTGGCGGTGAATTCAAAGTGTCAGCCGAACAGTAGTGTAGTGCTCCATTACCCTGGCAGAACATGCACAGAAGATGAAAGGTGTGCTGCAAAACTCCAAACTCCATTTCCAAAAATATAAGAAAGAAAGAAAGAAAGAAAGAAAGAAAGAAAGAAAAAATAAGTCTAGAATTAAAATCACATTTTTACTGCGTGATGATGCTTTGAGGAAACTGGAAACAATCACCAAGTAATTTGTTTCATTGTCATGGTATTCAGTACATGGTATTTGGGGATTAAGCTTTGAGTTCGGTGTCATATTTGTTCTTTGTTAAGTCGTTTTCTAATTTACATTGCAGCCATTGATTTAAAAGAAAATAGCAGTCTGCAAATGGTACACAGGGTCTGCTTTATGTCAACAATTTGCATTAGGAAACTAGGTTACACTTTACTTGAAGGTATCTACATAAGAGTGACATGACACTGTCATGAACGTGTCATAAACACTATAAACAAGTCACAAACGTTTATGACGTAACTCTTCTGTCATTAAGTGTCATTTGGATTTTGTCATGACAAGTTAGGGTTAGAGTTAGGGTTAGGGTTCATGTGTCATGACAGTGTCATGTGTTCATGACAGTGTCATGTCACTCTTATGTAGATACCTTCAAGTAAAGTGTTAGCGGAAACTATTCTGCAACTTGGCAAACATGATTTTTCTTCCCTTTGATGTTCATGGAATTTATAATAATCTTTGCTGCAGTTTACTTTGTTACTGAGGCAAACACTGAGCCATCTATCAGTTACATAAAAAAGGCAATTAAAAGCGAAATAACTGACAAATGGGGACAATTTTCTTTGATGGCACGTCACAAAAGACAATCTGTTCTGGCGCTAATACAGTAGGGCTGTTAGCTCGGGGCGGCATCCTGGCAAAGCATGCATGGATGATTGTCAGGATGAGTTTTACTCTGGATCAGATGACTTTTTGTCAAGGTCAGTCATCATGTCATGAAATACACAGAGACAATAACGTCCACAACAATTATGATTTCTTCATTTAATGATTCCGTTAGAGGTGTCTCTCTGTTACTGATGTTTATCCTTTGCAGACCTTTGTTCTTTGTTACTCTGATCTTCATCACCTTTTCCTTTTTTTCTATTGTATTCTATCAGAATCGGATTTTGTATATCATACTGTGGCTTCTGTTTTATACTTTTGTATGAGTTATGGTACGTGTCCACTGGCAAGCATCATTTCCTCGCTTCTCATTCATTGCCTATGTAAGCGGCCGGGCAATGTGTTCTGGTAGCGTTGCGGCGACTTTCGAGAAGCGGCGTGTCGAGTTGCCAGGAAACTTTATGCAAATCAGGAGCGTCCAGGTTGACTCGCCGCCTCTCGAAAACTTACGGAAATCTCTTAAACTGAGCTTTGTCGATCTAAAATGAAGACGGCGTCAGCGACTGCATAGCCTGTTCCTCACATAAAAAGTTTTCAGAAACACATTTCGGTGAACTAATTTCAAAAAATAGAAAGTTTTCAAACGAACCGCCATGTTGGTCTGTTTTGAAATCCGTGAGCAGACCCAGTCCATGAGTGAAGCGTTCAGGTGCAGCCATCTAGTTGTAGGAGGGCATAGCCTGTTTTCTTTGCTTTTCATTGGTCATTGAAGAGAAAATGATAACTGCTAGTGGCAAGCCCACCAAGCGTCCAAAGTTGGGAAGCGGAGCGATCCCTGCCATCTAAAAAACGCCACTGTGGACACGTACCATCAGAGTGTTCATCAGAGATCAACAATATAATGCTGGCGGATTTGCTGTTTTATACTTGTGACATTTGTCCAAAACTGCAAAACCACTGGTTTTAATGGGTTTTACATCCTTTGACTAAAGTAAATTACTCCATAACAACTACTACAAATATAATTTTGATGTTATGCACTGGCAGCTTGGCATTAAAGTTTCACTGCAGCAGAATTAAAAGTCAGTTTACACAGTTCACTGACTCTAAAGATTTCCCTTTTTTATGCTATATCGAGTACTTACATCATAGCCATGTGTCCGTGCATGCAAATGTATGTCTATATTGTAGATGTGAATGCGTGCATTTGACAACCTTTTCATCCTGCTTTCATGCCATTTCTTGATGTTTTAACTTCACAACGTTGGTGGTAATGAGGCCAATATCAAACCAAGAACATCAAAGGTTGTCTGAAGCTCCGATCTATGACTACTGCCAGAGACACGCACAGCAAGGATACATAATCACAAAGATATAAAGAACACGTAGAAAGATATGGAGAACATAAGTGAATTCCCTAGCAATCTTAATGTGTAGCTCCTTAAATAAACAACCAAGAACTAAGAGCAATAGTTATTTGTTGTACAAGATACCGGTTACTTGAATGAATGAAAGACTGAATGAAATGCCAATTTAATAATGTTTCAGTTGTTGAGTGACAATGTATCTAAGCTTTTTGAGAAATGCACTGACAGTTTCGTCAGTGCGACTGAAACAAGAGGAGGTAGTAAGGAGTGACGTTTCTTTTGCTTGAAATATTGTGACTTGTTATTGTCACTCCCCACTGAGATTAATTAAATTATTTTATAATATAATAATAATTCTTATTATTTATAATTATTTCTCCAAATGCAGTGCAAAGCCAGTGAGAGGAATTCTTCTAAGACAAACCTTTTCATGCGGAGTGGACAGTAAAGTTGTGAATCTGTAAGGTATAAGGTTTTGGTAATCAAATGTGTTAGTCAAGACTATGATGCAAGATTCAGAAACAGTTCAAACAAATATACAGACATGCAAGGGAGCAAACTAAACCCCATGCTCGTAATGTTTTTAAAGTTAACTCATAGATCAGATTAAATGTTATACTCCAGCCATGGAAGAATTGGAAGAAATCACATGTGCGTAAATTATAGAGGATGTCAAAAATATCTATTGGTTCTTCTGTATGAAACAGGTGGTCTATTGGGTCTGAATGTCTGTGTGTGTGTGTGTGTCACTGTTCTAATTGAGCCTGTTGACACAAGTGCCACTTCATCCGTTAAGCCATTTTACTGCAGGAAATGAATAAATAATGACATTTGCTCCATAAAAATTACTCTGCCCCGGTCATATCGTCAGATTGTAGCTTTAGATTTCCAGGGAGAGAACAAATGCAGATGAGGTCTGTCAGAAAATAGATTGAGGTAGTTTTGAATAATAAAAGTAGTATACACAGCCATAGATTAAGTGTTGCACTCTGTCATTTCATATTTCTGAGCTATGTTCTACTTCAGCAGCTTTTGCTCCATCAGAAACAATCATTTTGGGTTTGATTTGGGTGTTCTAGGTGCAGTTGAATATTGAATGCCTTCAAAAGTATTCATCCTGTCATTGGAAAATTGTTGAACTGAGGCCAACCAAATGGGATGGACCACTAGGATGTCAGTATTAAGCAACAGATATATCTGAAGTATCTGAAGATGAATTGATTTGATGGTTCCAGCTTCCCAAATGTGAGGATTAGCTGCCTCTATATTTTCAGCCCTATCTCCTTGTAGTTACAGCAAATATGTTTTGAAGGAACTGTAATGTCACCAAGATTAGGTTTCTATTAACACAATAGGGACATTTTATTAACCTTTCTGGCTAATTGTAAAAATGTTAATATTTATATATCCTCCACCAAGGAGGTCATGTTCTTGGTTTGGTTTCTCTGTTTACGGAAAAATTAAATTTTGGAGTACATCAGAATCACGGGCGAATAAACATTATTTTTCACTTTGGTTAACATTAAGAGATAAGGCATTTGGCCTTTGCAGATGTGTTTGCTCTCCGAGTGTCCTTCTAATTAACAATGTATTTGATCAGTTTTATGCCAAAATATCTGATCTCGAAGTACAATATTCGCTGGTGGTTACTGCAGATTTATGAAACTTTTATGGTTATATTTAGGCACTCACAGCACTTGGGTAAAGTTAGGAAAATATTGTGGTCTTGATTTAATACAAAAAAAAAATGTACTCCCACCATACCGACCCCCTCCCAGCGAGGATAAATGTAGCGCTTCATTCACTCAATGAAAATACTGTTTGTGACTTGGCACCACAATGTAATGGGAAAAAACAATTTAGAACAATAAAAACAATTTCTAGGAGACAGCTTTGCCACTTTACATAATTTGTAAATGGAATAGTTTGTGGTTTCCGACTGTTGGCCGGACAAAACAAGCAATTGGAAGGTTTCAAATTTGGGCCTCGGAAAATGCATTCTTCACTGTTTTCTGACTTTTTATTGACAAGACAATTAATTGATTAATTCAAAATAATACTTATAACATAATTGTTTTTTTTATGAGAGAGCTGCAGCTTTTGAAAAGTAGGCCCAAAAAGTAATATAAAACACGTAATGAACGTTTTAATCAGCTTTGAGATACAGGGCAAATTGGTATAACTTCAGTGGTTGGGGGGGAGGGAGAGAAAGCAATCGCCCAGAGTAGATTGTTTGTCTCGCCGAGTGGAGATGTTTAATTTGTCATGGTCTTATTGAAGTGTAAGCACAAACACACACACACACACACACACACACACACACACACACACACACACACACACACACACACACACACACACACACACAGTCACAGCAATAAAAACATAACGATATGGATTTGCACAGACGTGCGCACACACACACACACACACACACACACACACACACACACACACACACACAGACAGAGACAAGCCCATCCACACCTCTGAGACCTGGCCTGGGTCTCCATTGTAAATGCTGCAGTTCATCTGTATGAGCTGTAGTTGAGTTAGTAGCTAATTAGTTTGGCATAGCAGCATCCTTCCCAGGCCCTGAGTGTGTCTGTGTGTGTGTGTGGTGTGTGTCGGGGGTGCAATGGAGGGGTTAATCCTCTCTACTTGTTGTTCTACACCACTGCCCCCCCACTCCCCACAAACCCCTTCAACGTTCTGCCTGTCTTCTCTCCCTTTCTGTTTCCTTTCCTCCTTCTATCCTCAGCTTTCCAGTCTGATTCTTTCTGTTTTCTCTGTTCCTTTCTCCACTTCATCTCTCTTTGTCTTTCACCATGTATGTGTTTTGTCCCCACACTGCCCAGTTCTCCTTTTTTGTCCCCTTTTACCTCATCTCATTTCTCCCTTTTTCACTTCCTTTCCAACTCCTCCATGTTTCTTTTTCCTCCCATGCATGTATATTTATTTTATTTATATTTCCCACTACCTATCCCTCTGACTGGCCTTATTTGCCCTCTCCATCCATCCATCCATCTCCCTCTCCCTTATTTAATGAAACTCACTGGTATTGGACTAATCCAGTAGTGGAGTGTTCTCAGTGTCTCCCTCGCTTCATTTCTCTGTATCTCACCGCTCATCCTCCAGCTTTACATTTTGCCCTCACCCTCGACTAATGGAAGTCCCCCCGCTATCTTTGTAATCCAGTGTCTCTCCCCCTCCACCTTTCTGTTGCTCTTTCTTTTCCTCTTCCTCTCTGTAGACTAATGAAAGTCTGTGGCGTTAGTCTAATCCCCGGGCTGTGTGCTCACAGCCTCTTTGTTGGTCAAATCTGACTAATGCCCTCCGTCTCACTCCACAACACATGAGACTCTTACCTCAGCCCTCATTGACACACACACACACACACACACACACACACACACACACACACACACACACCACTTTCACACACACACACACACACACACACACACACACACACACACACACACACACACACACACACAACACGTTCACACACCACAGACAGCCTGGGAAATAAGATGATTTTGCTGAAAATGTAAGTGTCTGTTATCTGGTTTGTAAATGTCTCCTAAAGAGAAGTGGCAATGGCATCCCCATTTGACCTGCCCTCTGATTTAGTGTTTCTTTGCACATTGTTGTTTATAAGTACACACACATGCACACAGCATTTTTAGTGCAGATACATGCAATCGTGTGTCTGTTTGTAAATTAACAATCCAGCATATTAATATTGACATTTTAATCAACATACAGCGGTGCGCTGTTTTAGTGCTTTTTTGCATTTTTCATTGAACGCTGCTGCATGATGTTTGAACATGAGCAGCAGTGGGCTATTTGTGACTTTTAAAGGTACAATATCTGTTTGTACTAGCAGGCAGTTGTGCTCCCAGATCTCAGAATTTCATCCCGGCACAATGATGATGTTGTTAAACTCAACTTTTTGATGACCTGGAAAGGGAATTTGGGATTGGGGTATACGCAGCAGAATGAAGAGTATTTTTAAGGCAAAGCTCGCGGGCAGAACACAAGACAGTCATACCACCACCACTAACAACAATGACAACATTTATGGGAAGCAAAGAACTCTCAAGCTAACCAGCAAGTACAAAACCCAGTTTATGTAAGTTTTAATGCCCAACGAGGTGTCCATTGTCGGGTATTGGACGACGGCGAGGCGTGAACCGTCCCAAAGTCCATTAATACCTGACAATGGACACCTCGAAGAGCATTAACCCGCTTATACCATGGTCACTTGCCAAACAACATATTTTTAAAACATTAGTTTATATTTTAATTTGTTTTACAATCAACATCTAAAGTTTATCCAAACAATAACTCAGTTTCCCTGGTTACGCCTGAGGGTTGGACTAATACCTGGAACAATCATTCCCATCCTATAAGGTTCTTATGCAATGTAAACATTGTTCACTCCTCCAGGAAATAGGAAGGACCTTAGATACGACTTGCCTCCCTTAGCAACGGGAGATATTTATAGTCCGCTCAGCTCGTCGAACTCTTCAGCTTAGCTACGAGCCAGAAAGCTAACGCTATGCTAGCAAGAGCCGAAGTCAAAAACATTGTGTACAGTTGAAAATCAGTAAAAGTAATTTGACAGTATGTTGAACAACAAGACAAGCTAGCTATCCAGCCATGTCATTGTTCCCAACACAATATAACGACTTTTACAAACAATTTTATCCGCGATATATAACGTTACTGTCGGCCGCCGCCTGAAGTAGCGACCTGAACATCGAACGGGATGTGAGATAACGTTATTCTCTGTGAAACAAATTCCGTTCAGAGGGGCAGCATAACTTACTTCTTGCAGCTTGTGTGTTAGCGCCATCGTGTGGTGTTCAGAGGTTGGCGAGTTGGAAATAACAGATTCACATTTCCTTTTTGTTTTAATGTAGCGCATTCATTTAGAACAGTAAACAGTCAGTTTCACCGGAACTCTTTTAGTAACATCACTTTTTTATGGACACCCTGCAGCCAATCAGAATCGAGTATTCACCCAGACCATGGTATAAAGCATGTTCAACAGCAGCATTCCTAATTTACTATAGAGTTCTTGTGTCCAGATTTTTACTTCTGGACATTAATGTACGGAATGATTCTTTTAATAGCTCCTAAATGCATCACCTCGTGCTCCAGAGAAACTTTGAGGCAGGGAGAGCACAACCATCAATAAAATACCTGCAGTTATCTAAATTTAATTGCGGCTCTGTAACAAATGCCTTGCATCATTAATGTTCAAGGGCAGCCCCAGTTACAAGTATTCAAATAGAATCTCAGCTGCCAAGAGGGGGGCATTTTAAGTTTGTTGTTCAAGCTAAAAATCAGCATATTGTAGCTGTGATGACCCCTCCCACTTTGTGGGTGGCTCATGTGAGAGCTGGGAAGGAGGCAGTCCGAGTGGCAAGTTGTGGCAGGAGGATCAGCTACACCTGAATCCACTCTGCCTGATTGCCTTCTGTTTCTATTTAAGGCCCTGTTTACACGATGACGCTCGCGGGTGAAAACGACAAAATATTTTATCGGATGTACCTTTCGGGGCTTAAAAAACGCAAAAAAGTGAAACCACCCTCCAGAGTGGAAATCTTAAACGCTCCACCGTTGTGTTCCTATCTGAAGGGTAAAAACGCAAAAGTCTGAAGACAGCGGTGTGGAGAGAGATGAGAAAAAGGCATCCAGGTAGTCTGTTGTTACGGAGTAGGCTACAGAAATTATAGGATCCTGTTATCTAAAAGATTTTCAATGTAATGGCTCAATATTTAAATGATTTCGATAATGTGGAGTGGGTGTTTTAGTTCGATGACCATATGTAGGCTATTCATTTGAGCCAGAGTAGGCTACAACGTTGCGGATGAAGAGAAAGCGAGAGAGCGAGTGGCAGCGGGCAGAGGAGGGTCTGCTTCAGCCTCCTCTGCCCGCTGCCCACTGCCTCTCGCTCTCAAGCAGCGGCTGAAGGGCTGCGAGGCTCAGGATATTGATAGTGCTCCCGTGGGTGCTGTGCTGTGGCTTATCACGGTCGACTGTCCCGGTCATCATCAGACAAACACGCAACTCCACCTCCTCGTCTGTCCGGACAAAATTGTCAGCTTTTGTTGTTGTTCGCTTCGACATGTTTTGGTTTTACGCTACTGAGAGAAGTAGAAGGAAGGTTCTACGTAGGCGCGCAGCCTTGGTGGTGTTGTGTGGCAGTGCCACCTAGCCGCCTGGCATGCATACTACATTGAATTTCACACACTTTTGCGTCACCATATGCACGCAGATTTCCCCCAAAACTCTCGTCTAAACGCACAATGAAAAGTGAGAAGGCAACGCCACTTTTGCGTTTTCTCTTCAGATCGTTTCCGTCCAAACATAGCCTAAGATGGTTGGAGCTGAGCAGTAGAGATCTCTCGATCCACACAGCCAAACAGGGTTTGGGTTGGGTTTTTTCTTTTTGGTTCTGTTTTGTTTTCTACGCACTCCCCTTCACACATGCACTCACTACGCTACTGATACTACTGGAATGCATGGTTAATCCTATTGTATAGTAACATTTAATTTGGGTTAAATATATCGGTTTGAATTGAATCCTTCGTTCGTTCATGACATAGCTTTAATTGTGTGCTGTGTGAAATCAGCATCCCTGTTTCTTTTGGCTTGGAATAAAAACTCTCTTGCCATGCGAATAAAAGCCTGACACAAACAACAACAACAACAACAACAAAGTTGTTAGCCATAAAGTCCCAGCAAGCAGTTTGCCACAAAGGTCACTGTGTGGGCACAATACATGTTTGGTTAAAATTAGACCTTTGGCTTGGCTACAAGGCTCGACGGTAAATCTTTGCATCCGTGAACTGCTGTCAGCATTGATTTGACCCAAACTCACCTACGTTGTAGCAACAACGCACCTATCGGCAGGAGACCGACCCTGACACCTATGCTAAGGCCATAGCAGATCATGTTCAATCTCACCATCATCAGTCATAACCATAACGTTACTTGGGCAGTATGCAAGTTGACCCTCAACTGACTGCTCCATTATAGGGCAGACGTTGACCCCATGTAACCCCCCAGTCATCCTCTGTGACGTTAATGGCTTATATTGACGTACTGATACTCTTAACACACATGCAAATGTTTTAGTCAATGTTCCTTGATAATGTGGAGTGGCCTATCAGAAATATGTGCACATGATAAATACAGTATGTGCTGCATTGTGTCTCATATATTGATTTCTTTCTTTCTACCATCTTTCTGTACGTGCTGCCAGCAGCATATAAGCATTGACTTTGGATCCTGACATAAATATCTATGTGTGTGTGTGTATGTGAAGGAGCACATGTACATGGGAGTGTGCATTTTACTTTTGTGTGTCTGTGGGTGTGCGTACGTCCTCGTGTGTGTTTTGAGAGTTCGGTCTTACACAATTCTGACAGTGTTTGTAATATTTTGCAGTCATTCGATTGCCTGTTTATGGAGAAATGTGCAATAAATCATGACAAAACATAACCAAACACAAGTGTGTGTTTATCAACAAGGGAAAGCTGTGTTCAGGCCTTGCACATTTTCAGCTGTTAATGTGACACTGAGGTTAAATAGTTTCAGTCATGCTGAGACTACACTGAAATTGAGTTCTAGCATGTTCCATGGTCATGTAGTATAAAATATATGTGTGGAGTTATGTTTTGGGAAACAAAGTAATTGGATTTGTAGAGGAGCATGGCAGACCTACTGTACAGTGTGGGAGCAGCAAGATGCACGTATAAAGCTCTATATCATTTGATACAAAAACCTAGCTACTGGTATGAACACATACAAAAAACAACAACATTTAGGGTGGAAGGGAGTATTATATCGGCTCACATTTGCGCATTATTTAGCTTTTCAATCTTCAAGCTTCTACTTTGCAGTTTTGTCAACCATTATATAGGAAAACTGCCAATGACAATGACGTCTCACAATGTAACCCTAACAGGAAAAGGAGGGGTCATGCTCTTTGAGTCACTTAAATATTCTATGCAACATCTGTGCAGGAAGTGTAATGCTTCCATTGATTTTTTTCTGTTAAAAACGGAAGCTATTGGTAGTATGGCTTTAAACAAGGTTAATGGTAGCTGCGGTGTTCCCGGCGCGAGGTGTGCGAAATGACGTCATCACAGCTGTCGTTTCCAGCGCGAAGGCTCCACAAGCTGTCGCAGCGCGTGGTCGCTCACCTCTGAAGTTTTATAACTACGCGCCCACTGCGTGCGCTGCTGCACCTTCAGTTCAGTTGGAAAAGACTGGCGAAGCAGGATCGCCTGTACAAACATCTGTGTGATTATTCACGTACAGACCACAGGGAGTCAAACCATATGTGGTCAAAGAGAGACACCACACTGGGACATGACAGATCGTTTTGTCAAAGCTAAAAGCAGTTACAGGCAGTCATTTCGATTTAATGATTAGAGTAGATAAATGTAATGTTTTCGCGGTACATCTGTGTTTATAATGAGTGTGTTTACTACTGTTGCCAGGCGGCATTTTTTTTTGCAGGATGGGAGGGGAAGACTCATGAATATTCATTAGGGAACTCATCCCTGATTGGCTAACGCTGACATTCTTATCCTAAACCAATCCCACCAGAGCAGGCAACGAGTACTAGCCATTCAGAGGGAGAGTAGGGCGGGTTCTTCCCCTACCATCCTGTTCTTAACATTATTCTGAATTCATCAAGATAACAGGTTAACATGTCAGAAGTATTGATTAACTCCATCAACAGCAAATTAAAATGGTAGCAAATGGTAGGAGATCGGAACACGACAATATAAACGAAAGACACTTTAGAGATGGAACATTACATACTATATGTTATTCTTGTCTATCTCCGATCTAAATCTGGTTGTACGAGGTCTAAATTGCTCACTGGTGGATTACTCTTTTTGGACCTACATTGTATTTTGAAAATGTAAAGATGACAATCAGAATCTAATTCTGGAATTACAATGGACACACAGAGAAATTGACCAGGTTAATTAACACTCCCACATTTACAGCCAGATAAAGGATTTGCAATTACAGACCCAACTAGGAAGAGACATGGTCAAACAGAAACAACCTCCACGTGGTTTCTGACATATCTTTGTCTTACTGATTTGCTTCACAAATTCACCAAGTGAATTGCTGTGACATCGGTGCACACACATATATCACGTTTTATATTGGAGAAATCACAGTTTTGAAGTGCAGACACGTACCGTAGCTGTCCCCAGGCGCTAGAACAGCAGGCACACAAGACAAATGCTTGACAGTTGAGTTTTTTTTTGTTTTTTTTCTTGAAAATTAGATATCATTTGATAAAAGTGACACCTCCTCACATTTGAAAGCAGGGACGGAAAATAAATTATACAAGGCGCATTTTAAGGAACAGCAGCAATTGAAGTCTCTTGTCAACATCAATAATGTTTACAGCCTTGCCCTAGATCCACTAGCTATGCAAAATCTTTCACTTAAGGTAATGGTTTCCTTTCCAAGAATGGATATATAACATCCAGGGATTAAGCCCATAGCTATACATGGCCTTCAGTATTTATGCACTATTCATTTGAAATATTAGACTTTCACGTCAGCTCTTTGTTTAAAACGTTTCTATCCTATTACTCTTCTTTGTGCTCCCAATAAATGTAGAAGACTATTTTACGAAGCAAATTCTCATGTGGGAAGTTAAAAATGTACAAGTCAGCCAAAGGTGAAATCCAGCCCTGCCAGGGGAGATTTTCAGCTTACAAGGTCTCAGGCAAGACTCCTCTGATCCATAAAGGTCAAGTCAAGTTTATTTATATAGCACATTTAAAACAACCGAAGTTGACCAAAGTACTGTACAAATTGAAGTGCACAACACAACCACAAAAATCAAGCAAAAGGAGTAAAAAAACAAAATAATAATAATAAATGCAAAAAATACAGTACAATATCATATTAAGATCCTACAAACCTCTAAGAGCAATCAAAGGCCATTGAGAACAAATGTGTTTTGAGATGTGTTTTAAAACTGTCAATGGAGGGGGAACATCTGAGACAAAGTCGGAGACTATTCCAAAGCTTTGGAGCTGCCACAGAAAAGGCACGATCTCCCTTACCCACTAACCTCGATCGAGGAACAGTTAAAACATAATTGATTTGAGGATCTAAGAGGCCTGCAATTGGAGTAGGGGCTGAGGAGTTCTGAAATATACTGAGGAGCCTGACCACGAATGGCTTTAAAAACAAATAAAAGAATCTTAAAATCAATCCTGTATTTAATAGGTAGCCAATGCAGGGATGCCAGAATCGGTGTGATGCTTTCTCTTTTCCTTGTGCAAGTCAGAAGTCTCGCTGCAGCATTTTGCACCAGCTGCAGGCGAGACAAAGAGGAATGGCCAATACCCACATACAGTGATTTGCAATAATCAAGCCTGGAGGAGATTAATGCAATGGTGACAGTCTTCATGTCATCAGAAGACAGGATGGTCTTCAGTTTGGCAATATTCCGGAGTTGAAAAAAGCAACTTTTCACCACTGAATTGATCTGTTTCTCAAAATGAAGTGATGAATCAAAGATGACACCAAGATTTCTGGCATGGACGTGAAGGTTAAGAGACAGGGACCCAGGTGGCTAGCTATGCTTGGTGTTTTGTTTGGGGGACCAAGAAGAATCACCTCTGTTTAAGAGTCATTCAGCTGTAAGTAGTTTTTGGCCATCCAGCATTTCACATCCTGGAGGCAGTTAAGAATGGATGTAACCGAGTTTGAATTCCCCCGGATTTAACGGCAAATAGATTTATGTATCATTGGCATAACAGTGGAAGGAAACATTGTGTTGGTGGAATATATAGCCCAAAGGGAGCATATACAGAGCAAACAAAATAAGTCCCAAAATGGAACCCTGGGGTACTCCACAAGAAATAGGGGCTGTGGAGGAGTAAAGGCTGGCAATGTTGACAGAGAAAGTCCTATCGGCTAAATAGGAGGCAAACCACTTGAGGGCAGTGCCCTGGATGCCAACCTGGACCTCAAGACGATTTAATAAAATATTGTGATCCACTGTATCAAATGCTGCACTAAGGTCTAACAGAATTAGGATGGCACATTTACCACAGTCTAAAGCCAGTAGCAGGTCATTTGAAACTTTAAGAAGGGCCGATTCTGTACTGTGACGAGCCCTGAACCCAGATTGAAATTTTTCCATGATGTTATTTTCTAAATGAGCCATTAGCTGAGCATAAACAATTTTCTCCAATACTTAAGACAGGAAGGGAAGCTTGGAAATGGGACGGAAATTATTTAAATCTGATTTGTCGAGGTTCGGTTTTTTTAATAAGAGGATGAACTATTGCATGTTTAAAAATGGATGGGACAGTTCCATTGGCAAGACTGCTGTTTATAATAAGGGAAATTGTGGACCTACAGTGTCCAATACATCCTTTAAAAGGTGTGAGGGAACAATATCCAAAGGGTAGGTGGAGTACCTTGTATGAGCAATAGTGTCATAGACGAGAGACAGAGATACAGGCTGAAAGCCATTTAGGATGGCAGGGGGGGGCAAGCATCAGACCAGGATCATGAATGGGCGGTGAGATATTTGAATGAATAAGATCTATTTTTGTTAAGAAAAATGTTAGAAAATCCTCACAAATGGCTGTGGATGGTACAAGATAAGTGTTGTCAACAGGGGTGAGAACTAAATTTATTGTATGGAACAAGGCTTTGGGATTGTGGTGATTTTTGGAGATGTTGGCGAAATATTTTTTGATTTTTGATTGATTGACTTTGACCAATAACTGATAATTAGCCAGACAGCCTTTCAGCATCTCAAAAGACACCTGTAGCCTGTCTGTTTTCTCTCTGCTTTTCGACATAGTCGTCTAAGAGCACGAGTGTCACTATTCAGCCAAGGCTGAGATTTGGCTCTAGGTTTCCTGATAGTCAGAGGGGCAATGGAGTCCAAAAATATTTCCACAGATAGAATTAAACTCTGTGATTAATAGGTCTGTATTCAGCTGATGGGGTGGGGTTTTAGAACTGCTGAGTGAAAAGGAGGCTCTGAAGGCATCTGAGAAATAACTTGGAGTGGATGTATTTATAGATCGGCAGTAGTGAGCAGGAGTTTGATGATTGGCGATGATTTGAAACAAGGTGGAGAACCTGATACACTGATGGTCTGAGACACCCAAATCCTCCACATCCAGAGAATCAATGGACAGACCAAGTGTAAAAACTAAATCCAAAGTATGACCACGGTTGTGAGTAGGGCAGGTAACATGCTGAGTAAAGAGTCCATAGTTCCGAGAAATTCAGCACTGGCATTGGATGGAATGTCCACGTGAATATTGAAGTCCCCAGAGATTAAAATCTTATCATAGCCTAAAACCACATTTGTACCAACAGGAGTGCACCGGTGGCATTTTTTTTAAAAATAACAGCAATACCTCCTCCACGGCCACTTAGCCTGGGTGAGCTAAAGAAGTCATAGTCGGGGGGACATACTTCTAAGAGCTGGCTATATTCACCAGACTCCAACCAGGTTTCAGTGAGGAACAAGAAATCTAGGATGGTGGAGGAGATAAACTCATTTAGAACAAAAGTCTTTTTTGAGAGGGACCTCACATTAGGAGGGCCAGTTTACACATAACCACTGGTAATGGGACAATAGTGCATTTTATGTGAAGAAGATTGTTTTTATTAATCCTATTAATTGTGTAATGAACAGTCTGAATGGGGAGATGGACCGGTGGTAGTGTTAATGGCAAGGGAAGACAGTAGGGGGGCTAGTGCTGCAAACAGTGTCCTGAGGTGATGCCATAGAAGGAGAAAGGGATTCCAGGGTGTGTGTGTGTGTGTGTGTTGTGTAAATAGTCACTCGTGTGGTGAGGACTGCACAACACGCTGGATGTTAGCAGCTAGCACCTGTGAGCCCAGCCTGTTAAGATGAATTCCGTCTCTCATAAAGAGAGACTATCGATCCCAAAAAAGATTAAAATTGTCAACGAAACCAACATTGTGTGCCCCACATGCAGACTGCAGCCAGTTCTGAAGGCTAAAGACTCTGCTGAAGCGAGTGGCAGCACGGCCCAGTGTGGGAATGGGACCTGAGATAAAAACAGATCTGCCACATTGTTATAGAAACTTAAAAAGTTGGCTAAAATCTGTTTTGGTCAGCTCCGACTGTTGGCGGACTGTATCGTTGGTTCCCACGTGGACAATGATCCTTTTTATGGAAGTCGGGAGTGAAGGTAATAGATCCCGGAGTTTTTCCCGGATGACAGTGACCATGGCACCGGGGAGACAGTGTGTAGCTGCATTGAAGAAACGTACACTCCTGATAATGGAATCACCGACGATCAATGTTGTAGGGTGGAAAAGCGGATGAGGGGATGAAGACTGGGTGCTGACAGCCCCGTGGGTGGACCGAACAGAGAGTTGTAGTGGTGAAGAACGGGGCTGGGGACTTTTTGGAGGGTGTCCAGCAGCAGACTTGGGACGAGGGAGGCCACCGGATCTTCTGACAGCATCCCTTATGAGCTGCCGGCGAGCGGAGGAAACCCCTCGCCTTTTCCGTTGGAGGTCAATGAAGGCATCCGTCTGGTTGTCAGCTACGGTGGGAGCCAGAGCCAGGTGGTCACCTGCCGTTGGCCCATCCACCTGGAGGTGGGCCGGAACCTGCAGGGGAGCTGAAACCTGGAGGGGAGCCTGAGGTGGGGCGTCGTCAGCCAGCTGGTGATTCGAGGCCAGTGGAGGAGCCGGAGTTAGAGGATCATCAGTAGCCAGTAGTGCAAAGTGGTTCGAGAGGAGCAGGCTAGGTGGTGATGCCCTGCTCGCACCCTGCTGTTTGCTTCGGATGACCACGGATCTGCACTATAGACCACGACGACTGCGGTGTAGAGCAGGCCAGCTGAGGACAGGTGGAGGAATCCCACTGGACCGTGTCCTGCAGGGCTGCTGTGAGAGACGCCAGCGGCTTGGATTGCCCGGCAGCTACGTCCATGAAGTTAGACAGGAGAGCCTCTTTATGCCGCAGCTCGTTGGTGAGTTTTTGGCTTTAATTTTTAAGGTTGATGATCTTCTCTTCAGCTTGGTTGAGTAATATAGATTTGTCAGGTGTTGTTGCCATGCTGAGTGTAGTGTGACTAATTGTCCTTTTTGGGAAATCTTGTGTGGAAAGGCCGGTTAGCCCGAAGGTTGAGCTCAGGCCTGTAGCAGCAGTTTCAGGCATGCATGTGGCTATGCAATGTTTGTTTGTTGGGTCTCTTTGTGGTCGTTTTGTATAAAAACGGTGTGTAGAGGGAGTGAATACATGTCTGTAAGTGTGTATGAGACTGTGTGTGATCACTAGAAATGAAAGGCTTCAAACTGTCTCATCCATCGAGGCATCTAAGGATCCTTCTGTTTTCCCATCGCTCAAAGGCCAGAGAGAGAATATCACTGTAATTTAGAAAGATTTAAATTGATATCACACGTGACTAAAACTTCTTAAACTGATTAATGATTAAAATTGTTTTTATAATTTTCATAATATCAACATAAACTTGAACATTAGAGCTCCCTAGAGTTGGAACTCGTGGTGGCATTAAGTCAGAAAGCTAAATACAGTGAGAATAAAGGGGAAAGAAAGGAGAAGAACTCATGAGAATGATATACAGAAGTACAGAAAAGTGAAGTCAGCTGAGACAAAAGGGGGTGAAAGAGACAGAACAGAGAACAGCAAGAGACACAAGGCCACAGATGTGGAGAGTGTAAACAATTGGGACGATGAGAGGGAAGGGGTGAAAGGTGTCCCAACCTCTTCTGGCACCCCTCTCCAGCTTCCAGTCTAATCCAACTGAAGCTGCCATGAAATCAGCAGCCCTGCTCCTTGGGTGTAAGACCACGGTCAAATCCAGCAGAGAGAATAACGGAGGAGCAGGGGCGCTAATCCACCGGTCGGCCCGCATGCTTGGGGATTTGGGACTAGCTCCTATCACTTACCTTAAAGGAGGAGGAGGAGAACGATGGAGGAGTATGAGTAGGGCCCAAAGAAATGGCTGTTCTCCATGTGCATCACCTCTTTTCTGTCGGTCAAGCCATTGCTTTTGCCTCCTCTGATTCTCACAATTATAATGGGGCCAATTCCACTCTTCCACACCATTCCAATATCATGGTGCTCACACTCTTTCTGTCTGTGTTTCAGTCCTTGCAAACACATTCTCTCGTCACCCAACTCTGTTTTCCTCATCTTCCTCTGCCTATTTTTATCCTCTCTGTTTCCCCATCTCTTCCTTACCATCTTTCTCAGCAAGCTTTGTTAATACCCCTCTATCTCTAACCACACTGTGAGCCAATTTAGCTCCCCGGAGCAAAGCTGTGAACTTCATTACTGCTGCCAATTCACAGAGAGAGATGTCCCAAAGAGTTATGCAGATATGGCAGTTAGCAACCTACCCATAGGGGGAGGTTTCATAAGAGATTAGGGGTTTATTGCTCAGATATTAATATATTTAGTGCTTGAATGAAATTATTAATCAATTCTCATGTTCACTAACGTCTGTTTTTATTAGATAGTCTGTATTGGAGAGTCCACATACTATGCAAGAATGGTCCTCAGCTCAACTTAAGGCCACCAAGCAATTACAGCAATTTCAACCGACCACTAGACCGTAAAAACCCACAAAGCTGCTAAACACAGCTACATCTGTTAATACAAACAAGGTTTAGGATGCCCTGTTAGTTATGCTGTTTTTTTTTTTTAATGCCCCAGGGGAATAGCTCTTTAGAGAACTACTTAAAATGACCCAGTACCTAGTTTGTTAAACGTAAAGTTAGACATTTTGGGAAATACATGGGAGGTCATATCTGTACGCTAAATATGAAACCACCACCAGCAGCCAAACAAGGGGAAATTGCTAGCATGAATCTCTTCACAGGTAACAAAATCAAACCAGCACTCCTAAAGCTCACTAACTAACATGTAATATCTCATTTGTTAATTTTTACGCACCCAAAATGTTGAACTATTCTTTTAAAGCAACGGTGTTGTGTGCGTGGTAATTTGACTCAAAGATTATACAATAAAACAAATATTCAGGGTTTCTGCTAGTGTATTGCAAGCCCGGCGGGCCATTGGCATAAATATGGGTTTGTAACCTGTCGATAAACCACATGGTGGATCAGACTTTTGGGAGAGTCCATCTGGAGTCAATGCTGCATCTGTGGGATGAACCCTATAATTGCTCAGTACATAACTCCCAGTTTGGCCATCTAGCCCCTGAGTCTGGATAGCCTCTTGATGCTGGCAGTGGTGGTGGCGGTTATTAGATGCTGGAATCAGTGTGAGGAGCTAGAGGTAGAATGTTACAGAAGCAGCTGATTGGATTAATACAGACCACGCTGATTAGTAATTGGCTGCGACACATGTAGACGTGAGCTGGGAGGAAGATGCCTCCTGAATTTTAAAGTTAGGGTGTAATGGAAGAGTAGAGGGAAAAAAAAGTAAGAGCAAACTAGTTCCTGTGAGTTTTCCAAAGTAGATAGAAAGTGCAAAATGAGGCTATCGTTAACCCATCTCCATGCTCAGGAAAAGCCACATCCATCTGCTCGCTCTGTCTAAAAGTTGGGAGCCTGAGATTGAAGATGTTAAGGCAGAGAGTTCTACTCACCCAGAAGAGATTGAACTTGTCACTTTGATCCAAAGTAATATCGTCAATCGAAAAGCTGCGACCGCACCTGACTGAGTAACAGGGACGAAGTAGCAGTAGTGGCAGTTAACATTGAGAACAGGATAACCGATCACAATGCAAAGCTACAACATTGCTTTAAACATATGCTTTGGCAGCTCCAACCAACACATTTTATCTTGTGACACACTTGTGACAATATCTATACTTTCTTATTCAATATCCTTTCTTTATTATTTTTTATGTCAACTTTAGTTTCTGTGCTGTTTGGTGTACAGTAAGCCATGCTCCCCCATACGGCGTTTACCAGCTAATTGACCTTGCAGAAGTGAATATGCGCATTGAATCCAGCATATTGTGAATTAGCCGAACCCAGTGGTGCACTGTAGATCTCATCCCGTAGCTAATTATTATCAGCCATCTGCTTAATACATTCGCTCTGCCATCAGCCATGTGGTTATGTTTTGACATTGTCTCTTTTTATTTTGGTGCTTCTTTTCTCCCTGCTGTTTGTCCAATTTTTCTTCCTTCTGCATCTGTTTCTTTCTTTCTGTCTACCAATCTACCAATCTGTCTGCTTAGTGTTTTTTTTTAATATATATATATATATATATATATATATATATATATATATATATATATATATATATATATATCTCTGCTTTATGTTCTAAAAATCTGCCCATAACACAAAACCAGAAATACCACAAGATAAAAATAATGTTCTTCTGTATTTAGGGTCAATCCACTCCTTGACTGTTTTACTTTCTCTTGCTATTCTGGCGAAACATGACTCTCTGTCGGACTTGCCTCTTTTCTCATTTTCTTGGCTATAAAATGTTCCATGAAAAGTGCATTCTTTTTCGACACAAATAGGCAAACACAACACGTGCCTGCTCAAATGGCACCATTCAATGGGTAGAACGCATGGATGAAATGACGTTTAGCAACAATATCAGTGAGCTATGACATCCATTATGCCACCTTTTTATGGAGCAGCTAAGCATTTCTATCCATCACAGAGAGGTTGTTTTGGGTAGTGGGAGGATTGTAAAGCGAGATGGAAGAAGACCAAACGGCAATGGAGAAGAGGGAATGTGTGGAAATCCAGAGACAGAGAATGGGACATGCAATTTGTTTATGAGATGCCAATTGAGATATAATAAAGGGGATAGGAAGGGAGTTGAACAAGGTTAACAAAGAAATCATCTGACTTGGAAAATACAGAGAAGAGAAAGTAAGACCAGAGAGTTTAATTCAGCTTTGCTCACCAGAGAGCAGAAAGACGGTCGGCCAAGATGGTTGCGATCGGGCCCTTGACAGAAAACATCAGAGTTTCTTTGACTGCCTGCGATTACAGATAAGTGCAGTATTTTCACAAAGACTCATTTGTTTTGATAAAGACTTATCCCCCTCCCCAAAAGGGAGGTGAAAAGAGGCTGAGGGAGGATAAAAATAGACAGAAAGAATGGAGGTGATGAGGGAGAGCTCTCATTGGTATTAGATCTGTTGATGCGAATGCTAACTTATTCCCCATCTCCTGTGTCTGTCTCATTTTCTCTCTCCTGCTTTTTTTTCATTGATTTTTGCTATAACTCTAAGCTCTGCCTTTTGTTATTTCTCCATCCTTTCATACTTTCCTTTCCAACTGATCTCCTCTTTTTCTCTAACACCCCATTTTCACTTTCCTTGTCCATTTCTACATGCCTCAAGACTCTCTGCAGTAGTCGAGGCAGCTGCCTCGTAGACAGTCCTACCAATCTGGACTGATGACATGCTCGTGCTGTGATTCGTCGCTGCTCTTACTGTCACTGTTTTTATTGTTGATCATGTTCTTCTGTAACTAGCTCCAAAGAGTTAACTATAAATGGTTTTCAAAGATGTTATAGATCCAGACAGAATCCAATCTCATTCAGAGCTAGCAACTACTTGAGCTGCAAATGTAAAAATCAGCCTACTAGTGGGTCTACAACAACGTTTCCAATCTTTTCTTTCCATTAAACCCATTTGCCCAAAGGTCATCTTGCACAGTCAGACCTCTTTCTCATGAAGCTCACTGAAAACTGCAGAAACATCCGGTCAACATGTTTGGACAGTGAGACTTTCGGAAATCCTAAAGCAGTGGCGGAGGAGTTCTAGAAGCACCCTCCTCCAGGAACGGCACACGTGACTTTCCTTACAAAACGAAGCTGAGTTTTGTACTTGGATTTCCTCAAACCTTGTAGCTATGCTAGGAAATGTAATGTTGAGTACAGACAATTCTCAACCCATGGGACGACTCAGGCCTAAAAATATCTCTCCTCTAAACTTTAACACAAATGTAAGCACTTTTTAATTCACTTAAGACAAACAGGAAAGTCACTGTTGCAAATCCAGAGATTCAGTCCATCAGTATTTGACATATGCGTAGACAATATCACACTTATCGACTTTAACCAGGTAAGGGATAGCACATCAGTGGAATGACCATTATTTGTTTCATGTAATGAATAAAAGAGGTCTAACACTTTATTTATGTGGATGTTTCTCTGTAAACGATAAATAAATAAAATGAGTCCCTGGTTGATGCTGAAAATAATGCCCCATCATCCATCTAAGCCGTTACATGAAAGCAACATGATGGCCAATTATCATTGATGACAACCTGCATTAGTCTCCGGTCACCGAGTCACTTGTTTCCACTGTAATGGCTTTCTTTTTGCTCTTGGGACATTCCATTTAAAGCTAAGCACTTAGCATTAGATATACTTCTCAGGGCCACTTCCCTGAGAGGATACAGAGTGAAGGCTGTGATGGACTCCCCATCCACTGGTCAGAGGACAAATCCAGGGATCATAAGGTTATGTTCGAAATGGGAAGAATGGCGGAAATGTCAAGTGAACTCTTGCTGCTTCTCGCATGAAGTTTTCTCCTCGAATGATGTGCCATTTATCATGAGGTCCCTAATTTAAATTTGGCCTTTATTAAAAGTGCAAAGGTATCTGTTTACTTTTAAATGAAAAGCTGAAGACCATTTCTCTGTGACCTTCTGGTGGCTGAAAACGTAAAAATTCTGAAAAGTTTAAATTCTGAATAATTCCCTTTTGGGGAATTGAGCAACAGCTAAGTTGTAGCAAAGCTGTGTGTGGCGAATATAGAATGAAACTGTGAGAGTCACCTCAGCCAGTTCTGTGGTCATTACGTTTGCAACAAAATAAGTACTTTGTGTCAAAACAGGAATTAAGTGGTATTTAAAAAAGGACCTTAAAAGTGGACTTGTAGCTCATTAACTACAGCTGATCTACTTTACTGCCAACCAAATCACCAAAGCATAACATACATTTGACAGTGATCTCCTAATTCTAAGACAGCCACTGGTTTCCATGGAATGAACTTGCAAAGAGTTGAAACCTGTTTAAGACAGCTAATCCATTCTCACTTCACTAAAGAGCCTTGGGAAATCGATAACTTCAGTTTATCATAGCTTCAACAGCTGTATCATCAGGTGTAGGTGATTTAAATGTGTATGTATCAACACTACCCTTTACCGGTTTCCTGGCATTGTTGAATTCCGTAGATAAGCTTGGATCACAGCTTTGCCAGCACAGCTTTCATGAACCAAATCACTGAGACAATTCTAAAATGGACTGTGTACCAACCTGCAAAGATATTTTTTTTTTGCCAATGTCATCCAATAGTCAAGTCGGCATCCATTCCTTTTTTCAAACCCTTCACAGATACTGAGGGATGAAGAAAACGGCACATGGGGTGTAGAAAGAGGAGATAGTAAGGTAGAGCATGTGGAGCACTTTGCACTTTTACCCATCACACATCACCGTCTCTAAAAAGGAGCGATGTTTCCATCAATGAGTAAAACGGGGAGAGCGCCTTTCACCTTGGAATGTGCTGCATTTCTGTCTAATCTTCTTTCCTCCTTAAAAAATTACCTTTCTGAAGGGCGCTGGGGGTTCAGGGAATCAATAGATCACTCAGCCTGCAAATGTATTATCTTACAAAGGAAGGGGGGAGGGAATGGTGGAGGGTTGCTGGCTGGGAGGAGCGAATGGAGAAGGGATATAGAAGCAGAGGAAAGGAGGTGAAGATGATGGAGGGAGGGCACTGGAGAGTGAAAAGAAAGATGAAGGGAGAGTGGAGAAAGCACAGGAAGTGAAGGATAAGGGGTAAATAGGGTGAGAGAGCAGGTGGAGGCTAGATGGATCACGCAAGGGAACGATGACATTGTAGAAAAATGAGGCTAGGAGGAAAGGCAGAGGTGAATTAAAAAAAGAATAGAGAAAAATAATAAAGCTTTATTGCAGACACAGGTCCATATCACACATCATACAGTAAAAATAGTATAAAAAAGGAGATACAAGGATACATAAAAATTGCATATTAGCCAATAGGATATACAGGCTATTACACCAATGCTGTCTTAATCTAGAAGTGTATCTATAGCAGCCTTTCAGAGGGCTGACTAAGGCTTCAATTATGTGGTTCTCTGACTTGTCCAGGCGACACATAAAACTAAACAATGTTTAAATTTAAAAGTTGTCTTAAAGGTCCCATGGCATGAACATTTTACTTTATGAGGTTTTTTAACATTAATATGAGCTCCCCCAGCCTGCCTATGGTCCCCCAGTGACTTGAAATGGCGATCGGTGTAAACCGAGCCCTGGGTATCCTGCTCTGCCTTTGAGAAAATGAAAGCTCAGATGGGCCAATCTGGAATCTGCTCCTTATGATGTCATAAGGAGCAAGGTTACCTCCCCTTTCTCTGCTTTGCCCGCCCAGAGAATTTGGCCCACCCATGAGAGAGAGAGAGAGAGAGACATCATGGCTTTCAAACGAGCAAATTGGCAGTTGGTCAAGGCCACAACCCCACCCTCCACCTTGCCTCACAGGTTGGCACTCTAGTGGACACAAACAAATGACTGGCACTATGCCACCTAGGCACACAAAGCAGCAACCTCATTGCATCATTGTATGCTACCTTGAGCCTCTGCATACTCTTTTTCTTATAATTAGACCACAGTTGAGCAGTGTATAATGGTGTGATGTAAGTTCTAAACAGAGAGCACTTCACAGAGTCAGAACACATAGAAAACTTCCTTATAAGCATGTTAGCTTGAGAATAAATTTTACATCGCTGTCGATATAGGTCAAAAACATTGCCAGGGAGCCATTAAGGATGGTTAAAAAAATAAAAAAAATAAAAAAAAATGAAATAGCAAACTACCTGTGAACGATTATAGAAATAAGATTAAAAGAGAGGCAGGAATTAGCTGTATGTGAGCTGAGTAAGATAGTAGCATGAACTGGTCATACAAAATAAGAAGAATGAAAGTATGGAACTGTGCAATGACGTTCTAGATACGAATAATCACAAACTTGTTAGGGTATATTTATACATTTGAAAATCGACCAAGTTGTTCCCCCGCTTCTTTACTGCAAATGATCCCCTGGTGCCGTAAAAGAAAATAAAATATTGAAGGTTTAATAATGCCTTTCAGAGGGATGGGTGTTACAGTGATTGTATATGGAAATGAAATTGGGACATTCAAGCCAGGAGACCGGACGGGGCTTTGTCACAGTTCAGTAATGGTAGCAACAGGAGTTAATTCAATTCACTTCAATTTTATTTATAGTATCAAATCATAACAAGAGTTATCTCGAGACACTTTACAGATAGAGTAGGTATAGACCACACTCTATAATTTATAAAGTCCCAACAATTCTAGTAATTCCCCCAAGAGCAAGCATTTAGTGTGACAGTGGTGAGGAAAAACTCCCTTTTAGGAAGAAACCTCGGACAGACCCAGGCTCTTGGTAGGCGGTGTCGTTTGGGGATGTGATGAAGAGTGGCAATAATAGTCACAATAAAGATAATGGAACAGTGACTAGAAAATGGTAGTCGTAGTAGTTCATGTCATAGCATGTTGTGGCTATATTGCATGTCCCTAAGGATTTCCGTTGCAGCTTATTTAGCTCTACGAATGGAGACGTCCCACCTGCAGTAGGGAGTTCATTCTAAAGTGTGACGCATGTTTCCATATATGGACATACCCTGTCGAAGTGGGCGTGACACATTGGGGTTCCCCAGGATAAAGGAATCACGGACGCGCCGCGCGGGAGCGCACAAAGAGACTCCATACTGCCTTTGTTCCCATTCCCTTTTCCCCGCGCAAATTAGAATTGTAAAATAGGTACTAAAATGATTTTCATGCAACAAGAAAACTCTTCTCATTGGAATCTTTCCTTGTACTTAACATAGCAGGGCACTGCAGGGCGTTAGAGTATTTAGTATTTATAGGAGCAAAATGTAAACATCACAGGCAGGAAGTTTTTGAAGTAGTTCACTGAGAGTTGGCAGGGTTGTGTACTGAACAGACGAGCAGGCAGAAATCACAGGAATGCAAAAGTTGCAACTAAGGATTGATGAATGAACAATAACAATCGTTTCAAGTGATTAAACTGAGCACAGCTGTTCAGGAAGGTGCCTAATGTTTACTTTATTTATAGTTTATTGCCACATTTTTGGTCTTGTTGGGGGGCGTTCTGTGGCTGCTTGAAGGTGAAATGTGTGGTCTAGGAAACTGTTCCTACTTTACTGCTTCGTTGATGCCATTTCTCGCAGTAGCATTTATCTTCATCTGCTTTATTTCCCAGGCAGTGCCATTCTAATAATTCATTTTAATGAGGTTGAGTGAATTCTCTTCTAATTTAGATTCCGGATTAGAATTAATCAACAGAACCGCATAGGTATGACAAAGAAATTCATGCCTCCGGAATTTCGATAAATGAATCACGATTTTATTCACATTTACATACTGAAATAGCATATTGGTAAATGAGGGAGTATGCATGAGCTATGACACTTGAGAATGTGAATGAGAAAGTGTGTGTGTGTGTGTGTGTGTGTGTGTGTGAATTCTCTTTGACTGACTTAGTAATTATGTCATTTATCTCATTGGTATTGTGTGCACATGCACTCTGATCAGATGAAAAACAAACTTACCTGAATATGACATGGAGGGCAACTCACTCATGCTCGCTCTCTCTCTCTCTCACACACACACACACACACACACACACACACACACACACTTCTCACAGGCAGACGGATCAATACAGTCTCATTTCACACCTTGTGCAACCAAGGTTCTCCGTTGCAAAGGCAGCAAAACACAGACAGATGACAGATATAGACAGACAGACAGACAAGAGAGAGATGGTAGGGTGACAGAAACAAAGTGTAAATGGGGAGCTGAATCTCAATGAAGTGGTTGAAACCTGGGTTGCTGGGTCGTTGGAGCATTTTAGCTTTGGGCTAAATTGTGTGTGTGTGTGTGATAGTTGGAGTGTGAATGATCAGACAAGTGTTTTGAGTTCAAAACAGCCTCCTCCGTTACCCTGTTTCTTACATTGACATTGATCTGGCTCTCAATTGACTCTCCAACATATTCTTTCTCGATTTCTTGCTCCTCTCCTCTCCTCTCCTTTTTGACAATACATTACAAAACATTTGACCCTAATAATCATCTTGTAGGGAAGTTAAGGGAAATTCAATAGAATAAGTCCTCTCGTCTGAGTTCCACTATTCTCCTGGCCACTTCTCTCAAGTGAGAAATAAAGTAAGACAACAGCAAGCAGGTGGAATTGCCTTTTGTTTAATCTGTGGGACATGTGAGTTTCTGTGCACGTTTCTGTCAGCGGGAAACGCATGCTTAAAAATCTGTCCTTGCATAGCGCAATCCATTCCTCTAACGTGTGTTCGTATGCGCACACACCTCCTCCCTCACTTCACATTGGCTGCAGTCCACAGGCTGCAGAGTTTAGTAATCGATATGTGTCTGAGCGTGTGCGCGAGAAATGGAGCGGAATCTGACAGCGATTGTCAGTCATCTCACACGGCTGCAAAATAGAATCTAAAATGGAGCTCCAAAAAGCTCCGCGCATATGCCTCCGCTCGTGTATATGTCTCCGTGTATGAGAACTGGAAAGCCTTTGATTAACATTCATCTCTGCATCACCTCTCTCTGAGCCACCTCCAAACAATAAAAACCATTACAGCCACTTTGCTGTACACCAGTGAGCGTTTCTCATCCCATTGTGCTGGATAACAACACTGCGAGATTACTTTTGTTCAGTCATTATTCATCCTTTTATGTTTCCATTCTTTCTTCAGGATTGCCTTGTAACTCATCTTTCATGAACTGGAGTCCTGTTTGTGTTTGTTTCGTGCGCTTTTTAAAGCCCAATTTGCAGGTTCGTCTGGTGTTGTTTTTTTGAGATGAGCGGGATGTCATCCACAGCTGTGTGCCGAATCTGTCCTTTTTTTTTTATTTTTTTTTATGTAATACAAACATTGAAGTGTCTAACTTCCTACCTTCAAATTAAGTGCTGTCACAACTAACACTGACTTTAATACAAGAAGGCAAATGGTTACATTTGTGAAGCATGAATGGATTATTTGCTGGCATAAATGTTCCTGAGTGTGAGCTGCTTGACAGGAAGGAGAGTGGAATGCAGTTACGTCAATTAAAGGTTTCATATTTAGGGGGGAAACGTTATAATGTCAAATGTGCTTTGACATGTGCGCTCTCTGGCTTTGCTCAGCTGATCAGAGAGCCAGAATCACATCTTGGACCCATGAGATGTCTCTGAATGTGTACACAAACAGAACATCACTCAATCTGGTCTCAAGGGAATAGCACAAAACTAAGAAATTTGACAAGGGCCGACATTTGTATTGTTTACCGTGATGGATCATCAAGCCAAGGGTCATTTTCCAGTCTGTGGAAGTTGTTTTTACCATTCACAAGAATAATTAGCCTGTCATACTCTAGTGAGTATCACTTCTAGTGAGAATATGAGTCTGATACTGCTCCATTGGGCTGTGATTGTGGGGCGTGTTTCAAACAAACGAGGGAAGAAAATGCCTCTGCACTCAATTGGATAGACCTACAACCAATCAGAGCAACGGAGTATGTGACGTATGTCTTCTTAGCGACCATCAGGGCCAGCTGATAAATTAAACTTTTGCCGAATCCCGTAGGAAGGACGGCAAAAACATCTTTCTGATTGACAAATGCCTTGATCGTGGTTTTCTGTTCCTCTTTTAAAATGAATGCGCTGTCGATATCTTCTACAACGGACGCGATGGCGGAATCTACACATCTCATTTCTCCAGTGGCAGCCATCTTTGTTGTAAACGAATTCAACGCAAGCGCTCTTTGGTGACGTGGTTGATTACGTTACTGTTGATCATCTGTCCATCCGCGTATAAAGCCCGCCCTGACAAATTGATTGGTCCGAACAGCTCTGGTTCGAGCACAGTTGCTCTACAACGGATCAAGTCCAGACCGAACTTCCCGACCTCAAATGTTGTGGGAGGGGCTAAGTTCGGCTGGCATCCAGGCGAAGGAATAATGGCACCAAATGGCTCATTTTAAGACCGGACAGCGAGCCCTGTTGAACCCATATTTAAAGCTAACTGCTGGCAGACGCCAGCAGGGAATATTAGATGAAAAGGCTAACCTGTAGACAGCTGATACAGTTACAGATACAAGAACGTCAGTTCTCCATCCACTGTTATACATGTACATACAAAACTACATTCATCTGAACTGTAAAAATTAACAGTATTTTGTGTTAAACGATTCAATGTGCAGTACCATTTCTGCCCTAAAAAGTTTTCTCGTTGTGTGTTGTTGCTGCTGCACCTTATCTGTTTTTGCTCGTGTTAATCATGGCTCATGATGCTGTTGTTTAAGCCCACAGTTGTTGCACTGCAAACCTCACCCATTTGTCCAATTAGTTGGAATATGGTTATGTAACGGCTCAATATACTTCACACATTCAGAATTCTATAAAACGCATTTTGTAGCCGGTGAAACTAAACTCTACATGTATATGATCCATCATTAATCTTGACTGCAACTTTTCACATCAAATATGTGTTGTACTACACTCGGTTATCCCCAAAAAAGCAAAGGTGCAGTACATCTATATTTAAAACTGATTTCAGACGCAGATACATGGAGTTCAGCTAAGTGGGTAAAGAAAGGCAAAAGTTTCCACTTGCACTTGAACCTTCAAATATGCATCCTCTCATGTGATTAAAGGAATAATTTGAACACCCATGTTTTTCTGTTAGTCAACATTGCATATCATCGTTCTGGCTCAACTCCAGAGTCATTAAATGTTTCCCACTGCTGGGTGACAATTATCAGTTGGTTTGAAATGTGATATGAAAACATAACGACCCCCCCCAGGATACCAACAATATATATTCTTTAATTTCTTGTTTTGACATTTTCATGTGAATAATACCCACCCACAGATGTTTAAACTCTGTGCTCTGAAAAGATAAACTACCACTGCTATGATCACTATTCATGGTTCAAGTCTTTAGTATTCTCTTACTTTTAAAGTGTTTTCTTTCAGTCAGTGTAGTTTAGGGACTTTTTTCAGCCTGAGTGATTATATATTTGGCTGAGCAACGGGGGAGACCAGAGTTTCCAAATCCCGCGTGAGAAAGTTGAATTTGAATATTGAATATCTAAGTCAGTGGTTCCCAACCTTTTTTCCTTGGCGCCCCCCCTACTTATGTAAGAAAAGCTGAGCCCCCCCTCCGAAACTGAAGTTGAGGTAACTCTCGAGATAGAGCCTTACTTTCTTTTTTGATACAGAGGAGTTATCAGCACCTTTACGTTTCTCCGCCATGTTTCATTCATAAACTAGTGATGCCGTGGCAGCAGGAAAAACGAGGATGATAGCAGCTAGCAGCTGACCTGATGACAGCAAGGGTCCCAGATTAAGAGCTCCCGGAGGTTTGGCCTACTAAGTAGCCTGCCTACAATTTTAAGCGAGAACAAAAATACATAGTTTTTATACAGACTTTTGTATACATTATATATTCTAGTGTATTATCATAATTTGTTTAACATGTGCAAATATATATTTTTTTACCTCAACCTCAAACCAGATAAAGACTTGCGCACCCCCTGTGATCTTTGCCGCCCCCCTGAGGGGTCCCCGGACCCCAGGTTGGGAACCACTGATCTAAGTGATGTTGCATAACAGTCTTAAATGAGTTCATGATAATCGGTAGACAAACACAGTAACATAAACTGCACACGGCCATCCATCTGTGTGTGTGTGTGTGTGTGTGTGTGTTTGTGTGTGTGTGTGTGTGTGCATGCGTGCGTTTTTCACGTTGTTATTTTTTCACTTTACTTTCTATCGTGTTGTTTTTCTTTCATTCAGTCATGCAGTTTTCCCTCGTACTCTTCTTGCACCTGTTGTCTTAACACTTCTTCATCCCCTCCTCTTTCTTCATGTTTTTTCAGCCTTCTTTTCCTCATCTTCTTTTTGTCCAACTTCATCTCTGTCTTCATTTTTCGCAACGGTAACACCCTTTTTGTTTTTCTCTTTCTCCCTACCTCTCTTTCTGCTCTTATGTTTTGGCATTTATTGTGTTCTGACTAGTGTGACCGTTACCTCTTGAAACACGCTATTTCCCAATAGCAGGTCATTTAGATGCAGCCGGGGTGGACGCAAGGTGTGAGCGTAAGGGCCAAGCAGCGCTATTGCTTGCCAAACCTTTATAACAGATTGCACCGCTAATAAACAGTGAAAGGGCAGGAGTAAAGTTGTGTGTGTGTGTGTGTGTGTGTGTGTTCTATAATCATGGGCTGTGCAGGTAGAGCCAATTTCAACAATATGGTAAGAATGCAGATGATTACTCAGAAACCACCTCAGGCTGAGGGAAATTAAAATATATATTTGTATGTATTTCTTTCAGCAATGCTCTGATTCACATCCTCGCCGCTCTGCATATTAACCACCGGGAGCTGCCTCGTGAGCAAAGCTTTCTATTGTTGGCCACAGGGCAGCTCCACTGGAGCAGATGGTGGTTCGATGCCTTGCTCAAGGGCATCTTAGTAGTTTGCCTTGGAAGGAGGAGCTGTTACTCGTTTGTGTTTTCCTCCCCCATCTGAGGGCTTGAATTGTCAACTTTCCCTTTTAATACAAGTTCCGTTTTCTATCCGATATATATATAAAAAAAAAAATCCAAATAATCGATTTCTGAAGGGTACTTTGCTCAAGTGAAGTCAGTCTATGTGAAGACAAATTATCCATGGCATTATACACTGAGACAGATTTACATTGAGAGGTTGTCATCGCCGCTGCTTACTCATTGCCGTGTCATCGTCACAGTGATTCCTTCGGGAAGTTCAGGGCTTGCTGCTGTGTGAAAATAGGAAATGCTGTCATCAGCGTTTACTGGAGGACACGAGAGAGAGAGAGAGAGAGAGAGAGAGAATGACAGAGGTGACAGCGTATGAGAAAGGTGAATAGAGAAGGGCTGAGAAAAGGTGGAGAGGATGACAGATAGGTGAGCAGCAGGTGGAAAGAGAGCGGCGGAACATGGATCGAGGGAGAAGGAGACAGACAGCTCGAGTTAAAATGTTGAATTATAGCATCACCGGCGGAGACAGAAAGTAAGAGAATGGCTGACAGTGTGTGCCTACAGGGCTTGTGGCGAACACAGAGAGTTGAGTGAGATAATGAATGACTCTCTTGCTCTCCATGACACACACACACACACACACACACACACACAAATAGACACAGTGAGTTTAGATAATGACATCAGCGTAAAGTCAGCATTGACTAAGTGTAGTCCTCTAGAATAGTGCTGTTCAGCAATACATGACTCTCCCTGCGGCTACTACAGTAAGCACACGAGTGTGATGTGAGATGACGTCCTGAGTGCTCAGCAGGTTTCGGGGTGCAAATCTAGCTTATGACTTTAATGATATGCTTTTTCTTTCACTTCCTAAGTAGAAGTGTCAGACTGGATGTTCACCTTGATGAAGTGCCTTTAAGCGAGACACTTCAAGCTATATTGCATAATAATCCCCCAGGATATGCTGCTATATTCAGGTACAAATAATGGGACTTTGCTTTAAATAAAAGAAAGTAATAGTCTTTGCACATTTCTAATGACATGCATTGAATCACCCGACAAATAGGAGAGGTCTTTTTTTTTTAAATGTAGTTTGGTGATAAAGTACTTTTTTTTTGCCTGCAAATATTTCCCCCCCATATTTCTCCAATTTCAAGCTTGAGTTGACACCACAACATTTCTGTTTTTCAATTTTGTGTTTTATTAAGACTGTTATTTTTTCACAATATTCCTAAAAATTGTGTTTATTCGTTAATAAACGTTGGGTATATTTCATTCAATAGATGTTTTGACTTTTGCTGCTTGAGTTACTTTTAGTGGATCTCAAATGCACTTTGTGAGTACAAGTATTGTACTAAATTATATATAGGGTAGAATACTCATTTAAAGACATGGTATTTACAGGAGGCATAGGATAATTGCACAATTTGAAGTACAGTATTACTCTCATGTTTGTATTTTTGTGTCAAGCTAGCGAGGCAAGGATGCAAATGCCCTTGTACACACACACACACACACACACACACACACACACACACACACACACACACACACACACACACACACACACACACTATTTCAGTCATGTATTTCCTCAGAAAGAAGCAACAGACACTTAAGTGTACTTTAGTGAATGCTCCAATATAGTTAGTGTGTTTATCTGGTTACTGAGGTTCTTGGCCACCCAATGTGGGTTTTGTGCATGCCTACAGTAGGATGATGCATGTATGTGTGTGCGTGTTTGTGCATAAACAGTGTATATATAACAAAGTTCAAGGTTTCATGCATGCTGGTATGCATTTTATCCACAACTTTTATTGTGTTTCCCCTAATCTTCATGTATGTGTTTTCTTGTGTGTGTCTGGCAGGTGTGTGTGTGTGTGTGTGTGTGTGTGTGTGTGTGTGTGTGTGTGTACACAGTATATCTTTGCATGTGCGTGAAAGGCCACCCAACTAATAGACAGACCTACATGAAGGCCATCAGAATCAACTCTACAAATAGCCTCCTGTGGTAAAGACCAGTGGACAGTTGAACACACAGTGTTTGTGTGGTGTATGTGGGCAGGATTGTGTGCATGTGTAAGTGTGTGTTTCTGTGTGTGTAAACCTGGTCTATGCTGCTACTGTATCTATATTTACTAAAGAGGCTTGGCAAACAGGTTGAGTAAACATACTGTTTTTAGTTTCCAACACATGCAGGGAAACTCGGGCTTGCATTCACACACAACGTGTCTTTCTCACACGGGCACATACACACCAATGCAATAAGACAGAAGGAAAACCAGTGTTCATCTTTACTTTCCATCCGTTCTTTCAGTCTCTCCCTCTCATCTTCATGTTCCTCTTCTCTCAGTCTTTCCCTCTGCCACTTAAATCCTTAATCACAGTTGCATCTTAGGTCTGCTAGATCAATAATCTCTAGTTTGGGAGGGGAAAAAAGTATACTGGAGACAAACAATGGATGGATTCTCACTTCTCTCTGACACTTTTTAATTAGTCCAGAATCGACAATAAGCATTCATGCAGACAAAATTGTAAAGGCAGCGTGGCGGAATGAAAGGCAGAAAAGATTGAATACTAGGACACAGTTATTAAAAAGTATTTTTTACATTGCAATTCTTCCATATTTGAAAAAGGAGACACTGAGGTCCCCCTTATGTGTCGTCAAGGTAGAAGATAAGCACACATGGGCAGCAGAAAGATTGCAGTGTATTTGGTAGTTTCTTGCATTTGAACAATCGATTCACCAGCTGAATCTCAAATCTCAATTGCTCTTGATGTGAGGTAACAGAGCTAACAACTGAGGCCCTGTTTGATCTGCAACAAACTGGTTTTCAACCATCAACACATAGTATATCTGCAATACAGTGGTGCAAAAACATTTTCCCAGACTAAAGGTTGAACCTGTCTGGGTGAAAGCCAGGACCCTGCTGGACCCTGTTGGATACTATTTATTGAAATTGAAGACATTCTTCAGTATTGTCAGTCATGTCAAAAAGAGGCAGGCCTGCACGCTGGTCAGAGCAATAGGCAATTATTCCTATTATAAGTACATATAAATATAACTAATATAAATCAACTGGTTTGGAAGACTAACGCCTCTCACTAACGCCGGCCAAAATCAATGCTTGAAGGGCTCATTATTCAGCTCAGACATTTTTTCTAGATGTTGGATATCTGTATTGTTTCATTCAGTCAAATTCGGATTCTGTGTTGATGAATGTATTGTGGTTCCATGGCAACGGAGCATTCCATCTTGGGGAGGGAATAAAAGAGATGAACTATAGCTGTATTCTGAATTAATGACATAATAGAGTCATTGTTCTCTTTATTATAGACATCTAATTTATGATGATCTTTGTTCCCTGAGATACTAACTTGTCAGCCAGGCACCCATGATACCCATCGATGGGGGGTTTGCAAGTCTTGCTGGAGTAGTATTTGTGGGAAAAAAAAGGTATATAAAGCATTTTGTGAGGGAGAAGGACATATGTGAAGTGTGATAAATCGCCTCAAGGGATATCGCTTGAGTCAGTGTTGGTTTGGCCTGAAGACTACGAGTTTGAAAATAAAAAAATAAAAAAGTGAGCTGACCAGACCTCTGGAGCCTGCTCCTCATCTCTGCTTGACACTGCTCAGCTACATTACTAGCATAGCACACCTGAATTGCTGATTGTTTTATAAGTTAAAGTCGATAAATCGATTAATCGAGCAACAGAAAACTAACAGATATGTTAGTGATTAATCGTTTGCCATGTATTGCATCAAAAATTCCAATACATTCACTGGTTATATCCTTTTTGAATGTAAAACTTTGAAGCTTTAATCCTTTTTACTTTAATGAAAAAATGATTAGTGGATTAAAAATCAAGAGATGCATTGGTAATGAACATTATCATAGGTTAAGCGCTAATCACATTTATTTGTAATTCCATTTCAGACTACATATCACTGGTGTGTGTGTGTGTGTGTGTGTGTGTGTGTGTGTGTGTGTGTGTGTGTGTGTGTGTGTGTGTGTGTCTTCTGCGTTTTATCCACTGTGGGCCTCAGCTCTGGTTCTGATTAAGTCCCTGTAAAAACACCTCTGTTCAGAACATCACAGCCCGTACATCACACTCCACCATACAAACACACACACACACACACACACACACACACACACACACACACACACACACATGCTGCACAGCTCCTGGGGTCCGTTTCAGAAAGCAGGTTTAGTGAAAACTCTGAGTTTGTTAACCCTGACATGAGGGAAACTCTGGGTTTTCTGTTTCATAAAGAGAAGTAACTTAACCTCAGAGTCAGTTACTATGGTAACTGAGCCTGTGATCCTAACCTGGTCGGGAGCAGGTTTTCTTCAAGAATACTGGAGTTTCTCTCAGTCTCCTCCCTCTGACACAGCACGCATTCATTTCCTCATTCATTCATTCATTCAGTCTGTATCAGGCACATTTTAGCGCAGTTTGTTATTTTCTCAAAACATGGCATTTCCTTTTGTCGACGATCCCGTTGATGAAGAAGCTGTATTACTTCGCAGGGAGTTAAACATACGTCGGGAGATGATATTGAGACCCTGACTATAGATGCATTTTCATTTCCAGATACTAGCCGACCTATTTGAGCGGTATCCTTTTTCTTCCCAGTCTATCAGCTATGTAGCCTACATAACCTTATCCGTCCTCATATCACTAACGTCACCCATCTTATGCTCTTACATCCCAGCAGATTATTTGTATCTCATTATGTTTTTTTTTTTGCAAACGGCAGTTTTCTTTACAACATTGGTGGTGGAGCATATTAGTAAAGCCACTGTATAGCAAAGCGCCGTCAGAAGAATGTGACTCGCTCTGAAACGTGTTCCCTGGACACAAACCAGTAAGAGACATTAAAAAGAAGTTCCACAGTATTGCAGGTGAATGATGTAAACCCTTCGAAATAAAAGATTATGAATTATAATTCTGTTAATGATGGTGCTGCAGCCTCAGAATGGGATTAGTAGGCCTAGGACGTTTTAGGTTTGCACCTAAATGAAATAGATTATAGGTTCAATACCATTTCACCGGTAATATTATAATTACGATTAAATATGATATTAATACACTATATTGGAACTGACACATTTACTCTAGCAGCAATTTTCTCTCTCTCTCTTTTGCAGCAGCCGCTGTGTTGCTTTTTTTAAACGAAATACATGTTCAAACTCGCTGTATGTGTGCATGAGTATTTCCGCCCACCAGTTTGTTTGTGGTTGTTACCATGGTGAAACGTAGTATCGTGGCTCCATTCATGCTGCCTTTTTATAGTGGTGGTGCACGCGCTTAACTCCGAGTCAGCACACTCTGAGTTGATTGAACCAACTCAAATCAGCTGTTCTGGAACCGAAAACTCAGAGTTTCCCATCTGAAGGTAAATCAACTCAGAGATCAGGGTTAGACTCAGTTCCTGAAACGGGCCCCTGGAGGCTCCCTGTTCACAAAAGGGAGTCTACACCCATCATTCAAAGCCTTATAGGCCTTAAGAATGCTGACACACACACACACACACACACACACACACACACACACACACACACACAGACACACAAAGTGCTCTGTTTTCTTAGCTTTGATACACTTATAGAGTTCAGAGGTGAGAGGGCTGGAGGTAACGCCGTGTTTTTCCAGAGCTTTCTAACCACCTATATCTGCTTCTACACACACACAAGGAGGTCCAGATGGCTGGGTGGAGACAAAAACACTCTCACACACAAAGTCATGCTCAATGCAAAAAAAAAAACAACCCAAAAAAACACACGATAAGCACTCATACATGCACATCAGAGATCTGCTACCTGACACAAGCGTGATGAGGCCCAATGCTCTATCAGATCTCATCTCGTGTTTAGGCTGTTTATTTGCACGCAGCCTCGGCAGCGAGCCACGTTAATGGCCCAGTCTGCCATGTTTAATTACATTACGCTTTAACACTAATTCAAGTCTGTGCACAAATGCTACCCGTAGGTTATTAGACACAGTATCCGCCCGGGATCGGCTGATCCTTCCTCCACATGAGGTGTGCAGTGTGTGCACTGGCTACTTGTGTAAAACTAACACAGGTTAGATACTGCAGCAGCAGCCGTGCTGTAGGAAACCTGATACATAGTAGCTGACGTGTTCAGGTCTTCTAAATCTCGGCCAGCTGAGAGCAGTCACATGTGATCAATGGCTGAATTTATCACTCAGAGCCAAGTGCCGTCGTCCACATGCACAAGGTTGTGTGTTTGTGTGTGTGTGTGTGTGTGTGTGTGTGTGTGTGTGTGCGTGCGTGCTCGTGTGTGTTTATGCGCGCAACCCCTGCTACTTCTTAAGTCTCGATTGACGTTGTCTTTAGCGAGCAATTATAGCCAGAACCACTGTGAAAAAGGTCACAGCCGTCCGGCTATCAACACTCCGCACCAAATGCCAACTGTGCACATCTGTGCGTGTTTAATTGGGTGTGTGTGTGTGTGTGTGTGTGTGTGTGTGTGTGTGTGTGTTGTCCCCAAAATGCCAGCAGCCACACTATCAGACTCAAACCCCCCCCCACCACCACCACCTCAGCGCTTGTGGGTAATCTGCAGCAACCCTGCACTGCGTGATGATTGATGAGAGAATTAGCGTTGCAAAGCAAAGAAAAGCATTATGGGAATGAGGAAGTTGCATTATTGGATAGGGAGCATGACATTAAGGTGTTCAGTGGCAACAGTTATTTGTGATTATGTGTGTGTGTGTGTGTGTGTGTGTGTGTGTGTGTGTGTGTGTGTGTTCGGTTATTGGTCATCTGCAGGACAGTGATTGATGGATGAGGTGCCGTTTTTTTCTGTTATTACGGTCGTCTGGGTCACAGCCACTCATTAACATTTAGTTAACAGTCACTGATGAGGCTTAGGTAAATGTTAATTTTCTCTTTAAGCGTTTATAGAGAAAAAAAAAAAGAGGGCCCTGAATTTGTGGCTTTTTCTGAGTAAAACCTGAAGACTTTCACGTTCCATCTTTAGAAAAAGAATGAAGAAACTCCTGCTGGTATATTTATTTACAACGTTTAGTTTTGAAATAAATATTTAGGTTGCGCTTCCCTTTGGCACACCTGTCATACATTTATTTGTGCAGAGATATTTTCTTTTTTTCCCCATTTGGTGGAGGTATCATTGTGCATTGAAACTCTGAAAAAAAAAAAGAAAAAAAGTTGTATACATTGCCTTGAAAAAAAGGTTGTTTGTGTATTATTGCCCTAAGGTAGGACAAACGTGTCAAAAGTAAGTCAGTGAGTGAGTGAGTGAGTGGTGCACAGAACAGGGGTCTTATTTCTGCAGCGAGGATCCTTTTGATGCACATGTTTACCCCCTGGACAGGATGCTTTACCTCAGACGTTTAAGGTTTTACTTTTTATGATGATGGAATTAGAATATTCTTCCCTGAAAGTATCTGGAGTTATTCACCCATCCTCCTTGTCCTTGGCAAGTTCCCCTGCTGATTCTCCATCATTTGACACATTGTCATGACTTTTTTTTTTTTTTTACTTTTGGATTGGATTTACTCCTTTAGGTCGCTCTGTTTTTTTGTTTTTTGTTTTAGCTCCAATAGAAGTGTTGTGCGGCTGCCTTGTTTTGTACTCTCCCTGGCTGCTATATTACTCTTTCCTGTTTATAGCCACAGCCCATTGCTCCAGATGGTGAGTTGTGCTGCTGTGAGTCAGTACATAAAGAAAGCAGGCAGAGGGAGGTGTGATTTTACAGAGCTTTAACGTGCTCTATGGTGCCAGACACACTGGTTTCAGTATCGTAAAAAAAACAAAAAACAGGTGACCTCCAATTACGTCCCAGCAGGATAATGCACCTCTGTCTCAGCATTATATACACTTTAATTGCCTTTGCCATCCATAAATCTCAATTCAGTACATGACCTAAAGGAAGAGAAAAAAAAGAAAAGATGCGTTTCCTATAACCTTTTAAAAGTTAAATAATTATTTTTTATTTAATGCCGTATACATTTTCTCAGAGCATGTTCCATTTTCTAACACAATGGATATCTCACACACATATTGCACGCAGTTTCCTGCTGACGGCATCAGGAACAACAAATTCAAGTCATCTGGCTTTAGCTTCTACTGTACATTTGATAGCTACGGCTATTGTCCCTTAGGGGTTGCAAACTCTACTCTTGCTATATCTCTTAGAGCCCGTTTATTACCAGGAGGATGCTTCTCTTTATTTTCTCTGCAGACACATTCGTAATGACCTATTCTATTTGTGACAGCTCGCTGTCAGGGGCAGTTTGGCCGTTTTCGATTTTGAGAAAAGAAGAGACTAAGAGAGAAAAATACTGAGCTGAGTGAGCATACATTAGTGGACACAAGGTTGTTATTTCAAGGGACAGACCTCTAAGTTTTCCATTACGAGATGTTCTCCTGTGCCATTTGGCCAACCGATGTTCCTGTGTGATTTTGGACGTTTCCCATTGTGAGAGTAAAAAGGACCAAAGAAAGAAAGTACTGTGTGTGCATTTCTTCAAGAGATGCCTTCTATTTTCTCTCACAAACACACACACCCCAGCCCGCCTAGTGAATTTCCCTCCTGGCTTTCCAATTTAAATGCAAATGTTCCCAAATCGGACTCCACAAAGACGCAGAGGAAGAATCATTTGACGCAGCGATGAATTATATATTTTAATTAAGCAGCCAAAAAGAATCACGCCTATTCAGCCCTTTCCCCTCCAATAAGAAATGAATAAATAAATATGGAAGAAGAAGAAGAAGAAGAAGAAGAAGAAGAAGAAGAAGAAGAGAATGAATGGCAGGGGTGTATGGATGGATAAAGGGAGGAGGCTTTTGTATGGAGTTTGTGTGATTGCAGCGCTAACCGCCCATGGGCTGTCATTATATGAGCGATCTGAAGCTGTCACATTTCAAAACGGTATTGTTTGCTGATAGACGGGCTAAATACCCCCACAGTTTCAAACACACACACACACACACACACACACACACACACACACACACACACACACACACACACACACACACACACCATTTGGATTTTGAAACCAGCACTTGAAGAGCAGAGATGGGGATTGTGATGCTCTGACAAGGGATGCAATTTTAATTTCACCCCCTGTCACTCTCCTCAATATCTGCTCAGATGAAATACATATGAGCTGCCAATCACTCACACATACAAATAGACACACAAGCGCACACAAACACACACATACACACACAAGCTATCGCTCAATCATTTGCGTGCATGCAAACTTTCAGTTACTATTTCTATATTTCAAAGTCACAAACATACACTCATCTTTAAATCTATTGAAAACAAAAAAAAAAAAAAACTTTTTCACTTTGAAAGAGTTTCCAATACAAACACTCAGACCTATAGATGATGCTGAAAAACCAAAAAGGGCTAAAATCATTCTGTATGGTTGTATTTTTTTTTCACCTAAGTGACAGCTTGTAAAGTGTTGTTCCGCTAAAATATATATATTTACATAATGCAGTGTGTATGCAATAATGACATCATCCCCACAAAATGTTTAAATTATAGGAAAATCACAGAATGTGTTGTGAAGTTAGAATAACAAACAATTGGCTTATAGTTATGCATGAATCAAAATATTACAGACACTGTACATTTGTTTTCGGGATGCTGTGCATTTACAGGGAAACATACTGTAATATAACAGCTGGGTGAGGAATGCATAAACTGTATCCGTATCCATGGTAACCTGTTTATTTGTACCCCCACCCCCCCTTTAATACTTACGGGGGGATGCTGAGGGACAGCGGTAGAGGGATATGTATGGGAAATGGTCGTGGTCTTAGTACAGTAGCCAGATACGGTCACTCTACATTAGAGCTGCAACCATTAGTTGACTAATCGATTAGTCGATCGACAGGAAGAATCGTCCACTATTTTGATAATCGATTAAAGTTAAAGTAATTTTTCACGCAAAAATTGAAGAACATGCTCTTTGGAGATGTCCTGCTTCTCTGTTTTATCATAATAAACTGAACATCTTTGGGTTTTAGACTGACACAACAAGACATTTCTCCTTGGACTTTGAGTAGTCTCGCATTGCCAGACCTTCCTCCACAGCGCTGCGGAGGAGGGTCCACACAGCATTACGGGATGGGAGAAAAACGTACTCTGGTTTATTGGCATTTCTTTAAACCAATCACAATCGTCTTGGGCGGTGCTAAGCCACAAACACAGTGACGGCACCTCTGCAAAATAGCCTCGAGAAGGAACTTGTTTTGGTGGAACATGTGTACGTTTAAAAGTTGTTTTAGTCGTGCAACAGAAAACTCAGATTGGACAGATAGTCTAGCTAGCTGTCTGGATTTACCCTGCAGAGATCTGAGGAGCTGTTAACCATAGTCCTCATAAATCCACCGGAGTTTAGAATGCCAAAACTAAGAAAGCGGAAGGTAACGGACATCCGGCCTAAAAAGAGTGACATCCGGCGGAATCTTTGGCGGCACCTGAACAATCCCAGAAGTGGAACGTCGTTGATATAGACTAGACTTTGAGAAACTGGGATAGACATATTACACTATTTTTTTGACATTGCATAGACCTAATGATTAATTGATTAATCTAGAGAAAGATCGGCGGATGAATCAATAATGAAAAAAAATCATTAGTTGCAGCCATAGACTGTATATTAATGGACAAAGCATCCGGTTCGGCGAAGTGCTGCAAATGTGGAAGTGCCTTAAACCTGCATTCTATCTGGGCAGCAGCGGCAATGTACACTTTGCAGACTCATGTTGTCGTTGGGTGTCTCGTGTGTCTCAAAACAGCATTTAGTTTGTGATTTTCTATACTCAGAAACTTCTTCAGTGGTTAATGATTTCTA